>NW_018408641.1:127697-201234 GCF_002113885.1 Mizuhopecten yessoensis
CAGATATGGTAGAATCAAATACTCTTCATAGATGGAAGGGTCTTAAGGTGTTTTACTAAAATTGTGGATTTCATGACCCTGGGGTCTCACGTTTCCCCCGGGGGAGGGGGTAAACTTTACTATAGTTTAATTGTGAATGTAATGGTCCCCAGCCCCCAGGGGTCTGAGGGGCAGGGCCAAAAAGGGTCAAATTGACTAAAAATTCAAAAATCTTCTTCTTAAGACCCAGATATGGTAGAATCAAATACTCTTCATAGATGGAAGGGTCTGAAGGTGCTTTACCAAATTTGAGAATTTCATGACCCTGGGGTCTCACGTTTCCCCCTGGGGAGGGGGTAAACTTTACTATAGTTAATATAGGGAAATCACATTTTGGACCGACATTTGTTGAATTTCCATTGTAATTAATTCAAACTTGGTTAGCATTATCAGTATTTGATAGCAGTTTGATGATATGCACAATTCAGCCCTGACTGACCCCCAGGAGCTGATGGGTGGGCCCAAAAAGGGTTGAGTTGACTGAAATTTAAAAAATCTTCTCAAGATTCAGATATGGTAGAATCAAATACTCTTCATAGATGGAAGGGTCTTAAGGTGTTTTACTAAAATTGTGGATTTCATGACCCTGGGGTCTCACGTTTCCCCCGGGGGAGGGGGTAAACTTTACTATAGTTTAATTGTGAATGTAATGGTCCCCAGCCCCCAGGGATCTGAGGGGCAGGGCCAAAAAGGGTCAAATTGACTAAAAATTCAAAAATCTTCTTCTTAAGACCCAGATATGGTAGAATCAAATACTCTTCATAGATGGAAGGGTCTGAAGGTGCTTTACCAAATTTGAGAATTTCATGACCCTGGGGTCTCACGTTTCCCCCTGGGGAGGGGGTAAACTTTACTATAGTTTATATAGGGAAATCACATTTTGGACCAACATTTGTTTTATTTCCATATTAATTAATTCAAACTTGGTTAGCATTATCAGTTTTTGATAGCAGTTTGATGATATGCACAATTCAGCCCTGACTGACCTACATGGGCTGAAGGGTGGCCCCAATAAGGGTTGAATTGACTGAAATTTCAAAAATCTTCTTCTAAAGACCCAGATATGGTAGAATCAAATACTCTTCATAGATAGAAGGGTCTTAAGGTGCTTTACCAGAATTGTGAATTTCATGACCCTGGGGTCTCACGTTTCCCCCTGGGGAGGGATAAACTTTACTATAGTTAATTTAGGGAAATCACATTTTGGACCAACATTTGTTTAATTTCCATTATAACTAATTCAAACTTGGTTAGCATTATCAGTATTTGATAGCAGTTTGATAATATGCACAAATCAGCTCTGACTGGCCCACAGGGGTCTGAGGGGCAGGGCCAAAAAGGGTCAAATTGACTAAAAATTCAAAAATCTTCTTCTAAAGACCCAGATATGGTAGAATCAAATACTCTTCATAGATGGAAAGGTCTGAAGGTGCTTTACCAAATTTGAGAATTTCATGACCCTTGGGTCTCACGTTTCCCCCTGGGGAGGGGATAAACTTTACTATAGTTTATATAGGGAAATCACATTTTGGACCAGCAATTGTTTTATTTCCATTGGAATTAATTTAAACTTGGTTAGCATTATCAGTTTTTGATAGCAGTTTGATGATATGCACAATTCAGCCCTGGCTGACTCCCAGGGGCTGATGGGTGGGCCCAAAAACGGTTGAGTTGACTGAAATTTCAAAAAAAATCTTCTAAAGACCCAGATATGGTAGAATCAAACACTCTTCATAGATGGAAGGGTCATAAGGTACTTTACCAGAATTGTGGATTTCATGACCCTGGGGTCTCACGTTTCCCCCTGGGGAGGGATAAACTTTACTATAGTTAATATAGGGAAATCACATTTTGGACCGACATTTGTTGAATTTCCATTGTAATTAATTCAAACTTGGTTAGCATTATCAGTATTTGATAGCAGTTTGATAATATGCACAAATCAGCCCTGACTGACCCCCAGGGGCTGATGGGTGGGCCCAAAATGGGTTGAGTTGACTGAAATTTCAAAAATCTTCTTCTAAAGACCCAGATATGGTAGAATCAAATATTCTTCATAGATGGAAGGGTCTGAAGGTGCTTTACCAAATTGAGAATTTCATGACCCTGGGGTTTCACGTTTACTCATGGGGAGGGGGTAAACTTTACTATAGTTTATATAGGGAAATCACATCAGATCAGATTCAGATATGGTAAAATCAAATACTCTTCATAGATGGAAAGGTCTTAAGGTGCTTTACCACAACCCAGCTGACTGACAGAACCACTATTTGTACATAATTTTATATAGTACATATACTACCCAGATCTTTCACACTACTTTTGCATAACATGTAGTTCAAGTTACCTTTGTTACAAAATGATTTCTTTTTCATTTGACAACATCGATAACATCAGCATTTACATAACTCAGGTGACCTTTAAAGCCTATGGGCCTCTTGTTTTTAAATACTGTATAGATATAGCAAGTGAGTCTCCTTATGGAAAATAACGGTAGGAAATCGCTGATACATATTGATAGAATGTATAATTATAATGTATAATGATAGCAGAGGGGAACCCGTCTCCTGTCTGACCATACAATTTATATTTTATTAGTTTGCGTAATCATGATAACGCATGCGCATAACACACCATTTAATTGTAAACAAAATGGCTGGCAGTGGAAATGTCAGTGAATGAACCGCATCAGCTACGTTCGAAGCGAAGAGTTGCCAAATAGTTAAAAGATACTGCAGACATTCGAAATTACGTTCGAGAAGCAGAGTATCCGGTAGGAAGTTATGTAAAGCTGACTTGGAATCGAACGCAGTGTTGTTTACGTTGTGAATACGTATTAAAAAGCATTTACGTTGCTAGAATGTTTGTCTTTGGAACATGGATGAATATACTTTGTTATGTAAACAGGCATTTAGCGGATTTAAGTCACGATGTCTTTCAATATAGTTTATACGATGGGAAGAGATAAGTTAGGCTACTTGTTAATATAATTTTGCGATGAGACCCTCCTTGGGATATTTTGTCATGTTATACCACGCGAACCTCGATGGTATAATCTAATTCCATGGTTGTACAGTAGGGCCATGACGTAATGAACACATATTGTTATATTGTTCCGGGTCCAGTTAACTGGTGTGGTTTTATTGTATACTTTTAACAATAAAATGCATGATTAATTTACGAGTTCAGACAGTATCAGAAGACTTTAGAAAACCGAAATAATGTCACTTGTTCACGATGTAAAAATAACGCTTTCGGCCTTGGATTGTGCCTTCTGTTTCGGACAATAGTAAATGAAGTCAGAGTATGGCAATACTTGTATTCACAGTTCTTGATATATGGGACGAGGCATATTTATTACCGGGATGGGATCGGTTCAAAATCTTTTGCAAAAACAAACAATAACTGCCTGTAGTTGTGTTAAAAAGAGTCAGTGTCCCATTACAAGAGAATATATAATTACAATAAAAACGTTATAAAAAACATATGATACATATACGTTGCATATCTGACACAATCTACTTGTACATGTCTTTGAATTTGCCAAACTATTTTTTTTATTGTGTATGATGACTCAACTGAGTTGAAGTATTAGAAGAGTATGAAAAAACTTGAAATGGGAAATCAAGTGAAGTAGTTAAAAGAAAATCAGAAGTTTAGCAAACAAGGTTATCTAACTTGTCAATGCATTGCATTTTCTTTATGAAAATAGTGTTTAATCTCATAAAGGTTTCTTTGGAAAGAAAAGTTTGTCCTATGGTCGTGAAAGTTTGTAAAAAACAAAAGTTTATTCCCGTGTCCATTTACCCCGTTCTTATCCCGGTAATAAAAGTCTTCTGGTTTCTTATAAAATGTCGAAATGCCAAGATTTCTTCATTTAAATATTGGCATGCGTAGAACTAACTTATGATGCTACATAATTACTGCACGTGTGATTTTATCAAAAGGGACTGAGTGCAAATCTTATTCATTGGTTTCAAAGTAGAATAAGAAATTGTCCAAATACAACCCCACAAAGGCGATTGTGGTTCGATTACCCGATCGGGCGTGATAATGTATAGGGTCACTTGCCCGATCATATGAGATTTATTTGGGTACTCTGGGTTTCTTCAACGTTAATACATCCTTTGCGCTATATCCGGACCAACAAGAGCGTTTAATACAGGAAGATAAAACCTGTTTTAATTACTGTAAAAATAAAGTTTATTCATCAATAATTAATTTAGCGCAACCTTTAGTCAACGCCATGCTGAACAATCTGACAAGGATAACTCTCATTGTTACAGAAGAATACGTCCATTACTTTTCAGCAAGCAATGACATTTCATCAAGAAGAGATTAAAACACAAATGTCGTCATCCCTGCAGACCCCAGACCACGCCACGTAGTACGCACCTTTTGTGGGGAGACAAAGGATAAGATCACATTTGAACCGGTACCGAGAGTCTAATAGTTAAGCATCTTTTTCATATTCCGGGTGGCAACTGGTCCAAGTACATACACGGAATTCAATTCCATGGTCATACCAAAATACTTTTTCCCTTAAGCATTACTATCGCTCATTCATTAATATATTTTTCCATCAACTTCCCAGTAACGTGTGACCAAAAAGTAAGCAGTTAAATTAATTGCATGCTAATGTCCAAGATTTGATATTTCATATCAGTTTAGGAACAAGCATCGCATCCGGTTGACTTTGTTGTTATTTATATTTTCGATTTGCCTTATATCTTAATGTGAAAGGCGCTATTGCATATACTACACACGTAAAATTGAAACCTAGAACTGTTAAACAAAAGTGCACAATGAATATTGCACCGATTTTAAAAGCATTAAAATGTATTATGTATATACCACAGTATAACATCTGTACTCGTAATTGTAATATGTATGTGTTCAATACACTATAACAGCGGTACTCGTAATTGTAATATGTATGTGTACACCACACTATAACATCTGTACACGTTATTGTAATATGTATGTACACCACACTATAACATCTATACTAGTATTGTTATAGGTATGTGTACACCACAATATAACAGCTGTACTAGTATTGTAATAGGTATGTATACACCACAATATAACAGCTGTACTTGTATTGTAATAGGTATGTATACACCACAATATAACAGCTTTACTTGTATTGTAATAGGTATGTGTTCACCGCACTATAACATCTGTACACGTTATTGTAATATATATGTGTACACCACACTATAACAGCTGTACTAGTATTGTAATATATATGTATACACCACAATATAACAGCTGTACTAGTATTGTAATAGGTATGTGTACACCACACTATAACAGCTGTAGTTGTTATATGTATGTGTATATCACAATATCACATATTTTCCCGTTATTTTAATACAATATTGTACATCACACACGTACGAATGTGCATGCTTTACTTAGCGTTATATAGCTTCATAGACGACAGAATATGAGAATCAAAATCGTTTTACGACACCGTGTTTTTTTCAACTGATTAATCACATTTGTGCCTGTCTTATGTTTGTTAACTGGCTGCATGTTCATCGACCGGGTCACTTCCTTAAATGTACTCATCACACTTTAATTTGCATAAAACATGCATACACAGTTATGTTAAGCACATTATTTTTAGCAATTAAAACATCAAATCAATAGACTCTTCGAACCGCCAGCCAGCAAGCAAGACAGGTACGCACAGGTAATTCTTGGGAACTGAATCCGCTAGCTGACGTCAGCTATCATTTCAGTGAATTTTACACAGCTGACCTACTTAACACAGACAGGGTAGATTGCCGTATGCAATTTTTAAACCACGCCATAAACAGAGACCTTGTCGGCTGGTACACTCGACGGAGCAACATGAAGATAAGCTGTTTTGTATTATTGTTGGTCGTATGTATAGCCTACAGCGCCTTAGACATTACGAGTGCTCAAAGTGTTCTGGGGGAATGTGTGGACGAGACATTGGTATTGAGAGATACCTGCCAGGCGAGACCAAAAGATTCTAACTTTTTTAAATTGTTAGAAAGTTTCATTAATAGATGTAAAGATACCGCTCTTATAGTGTTAGAGCTGACCATTGCCGATGTCGACCCGAACGTGCGCAATCACTACAGATTTGACCTGGTCAAGACGGATTTAGGACAGACACTTTTGACACTCAAATCACAAATGGAATTTCTAACCATAAATCTCCCCCTCCTGAGCGACAGAGTAGACCGACAACGTATGGAATTGATCCCTTCTCCCCCCGGATGTTTAACTAACATCACGATACCCGATGTTCTAGTGAAAAACTGGCTTCTTTGTGGACTAACTAAGGACCAAGACGGCATCGAAAAGTTATTGGTCAATAAGGTGTGCTTTGCAAAACCTTACCAGGAACCCGACGAGTGGTTCTTGTTTAGAGATACCTATTACCACGAGTGTACTGAAACGTCGATCAAAGATTCAGATTGGGTTAGGTTGAATGAAGATCCATGGGTTCTGCTGGGTAAGGATATCCTAAATTATGGAGTAACAATCATAACGATAATCTGTCTTATCGCATTAACCGTGTACAGACGTTTGTATCAAACAAAAGCACGTATATTTCTATTAAAACTACAAAAACCCGAGACAAAAACATGTAAAGTTGTTAAAAAGTCTTCTTGTGAATCCGACGAAGTTCAACTTTCACCGGATAAAATCAAATTTCCAGATTTTAAATTCGAACTATCTACAGCTTGCAGTAAAGGTGGTGGAAAGTCTTCCAGTAAATCCGACGAATATGAACTTTTGGAGCCTTCAGATTTAAAATTCCAACCATGTAAAAGTGTTTGCATTGGAGGCCGAGGATCCGATCGATGGAAACAAATAAAGATCGAAAATAAAACGTATCAGTTCAAGATTACAGGATTTTGGTTTGACATTGAAAGGTATGCTCTGATATCACCGAACTCTTTCGGACTAGTGTCCCTTCTTCAAGCTTCCGTTGAGGAGATAAGTGATACGGTGTGTAATTTTTTTAAGCGATGCCGTTGTGTATCTAGATGCTGTTGTGAATCTAGATGCTGCCGTACATATCTGCCCCTTATGCTTCACATTATCTTCTGTACGATATTCATAGCCGGAGTCCTTGTACTTGTGTTTTTGTTTTACAAGTATGATCCGTTTCATACATTGTTGGATGGAATCGTCAGTCTGTCTATTTTTATTGTTGTCCCTATATCAATGGTTGTGACAAATGCTACGCTTGGCTTCTGCAGGCACGAAATAGTTTATTCCGCTCAACTTATTATTCTGGAAGTTACATTTTTCTTCTCGGCGTTTTTTGTAGTAGTTATATTAGTTCGAATGATAGTGATCATCATTGTTGGGTTGGCATTTAACAGTGGATCGAATTGTTATACATTAGTTTCCTCAACCGTGTGTTTTGTTCTTGCTAATGGCTATTCCCAGCTTAAGAAGACACATACGAGATATCACGCGTTCCTTAAAATTTGTATGAAACAGATCAGAGTGCTAGTGGATGAAAGCAATACACTAAACGAACACGTCTTTAAAAACAGAGTTGTTTCTTCAAACCCAGGAGACGAAACATTGCCAGTAAAGGAGGAAAATAAACTTGTTCTAACTCTTAAAGGGTTTGTTTTGTTCTATTTGCCGAACGGAGAATCTGCGATCAATCGAGACTTTTTTCTTGAACTCTGCCGAAATGACACAAGTCATTCCCCTGGAGATTTAACATGGAATTTCTTGATGGTCATTCTTAAATTCATTTTCTGGGGAATTGTTGTTTCGGGAATACTATTTCTACAACATATGGTAGCCAAAAACTTCGATAGTTCGCTATACAGTCAAGCACCCAGTGCTCTATTAGGTGGGTTGATACCCATTTTCTTTGATTTTTTGTTTTTTCCTGAACATCCGAAAGAAGAAAATGCAAATTTGACCAGATTAATCAACAACCCACCAAAAGAATTCGAAAAGAAGTATAATGTTGCTGACATCGAAATGGATAACGATCCTAGCGTTTATAATAACGACCAACCGACAGATGTCTGGCAAAACATATGCATTGAAAATTCACGATGCGCTGGGTGCTGTTGCATTCAAGGGAAAGCAGAAGATCAAGACAAGACAACCCATAACATAGAAGATGAGGAGAGAATCGCGCCAAATACAGGAAAACGTACATACGGAGGGGTTATACAAAGGTTTGAAAATCCAGCTTTTAAAGGTGATGGCGACAAACGCGTTTAAGTTTTGTCTGATTTCAACAGGAAAATGTATACCTAGAAAGGCTTTAACGATCAGAGCAAAGGTAGCATGTTCAGTGTTCCTATTTCAACATTGGGATGGAAATTTGGTGATATACAAATACAATTTACATTTGAACAAAGCAGAAAAATGAATAGCGACAATTAAATCAAATGAAAGCTGAGCAACTGTAGGCATTAAAAATCTAAATTTCAGAATTGACGATGACACTCGATTTCCTTATCAAACATATATAAAATGTTGCAATGGGTGCAGCAGATCAATTGTGTTTTTTTCAATGTCCCCTTAGCAGAAGCCACAGATGAAAGCCCCCGATTCCGCAGGGGCCCCAAACTTGTCTTTCAAATTTCATAGTTTGATTTTCATACATGGTGTAATATGAAACTTAATGAAATGATAAACTTAATAACTGATCAAGATATGAACTGATTTAATAAAAGGATGTACAAAGCCCTTAAAAGTAACAAAAGATGCAGAATTAAAAGAGTTTCTATATGGGTTTGTGATTAAAATGTTATCAACCAAGTAACATACATTACAACTTCTTGTCACTGAATCGCCAGGTGAAGTTATAATGATAAGCATACAAAATTATACGATATTTAGTTTTAAGATAATTTGGGAGAGGGGATTGTCTTATATGTTTTTGAAATAGCACTTTTAAGTCTCATTTAGAGTTCACATTATAAACCTGCGTTCACTTGCTGAAACATTAAACCTAGGGCCTGCTATTGTTTGTTGACTAGATATGGTTTGAGATTGTTCATGGTTTTGTTTTTATACTTGGCAAATGTATATCTGCAATCTATTTTCTTTATCCATTTCGTCTATGGCACAATATGTAAATCTATATATAATGTATTGTAAACTTATTGTGTGAACAATTTAACGTGTTAACAATGATGGTGTAAGGTTATCATTTAATTATACTAAGGAATAATAGAAATATCTATTTTTCATAAAGCATATACAGGTTTTTATTGATAGTATGTATTTAATATGTTCTTTATTAAGTCCCCCAAAACAAAGTTTTGCGGACTTATTGTTTTTACTCCGTTTCTTATTAAGTCCCCCAAAACAAAGTTTTGCGGACTTATTGTTTTTACTCCGTTTCTTATTAAGACCCCCAAAACAAAGTTTTGCGGACTTATTGTTTTTACTCCGTTTCTTATTAAGTCCCCCAACACAAAGTTTTTGGACTTATTGTTTTTTCTCCGTTTCTTATTAAGTCCCCCAACACAAAGTTTTTGGACTTATTGTTTTTTCTCCGTTTCTTCTTCTTCTTCTTCTTATTCTTCAGCCAGGAACTTGTCCAGAGGTTTTCTCAGAAACTACTGGGCGGATCATCATGAAACTTCACACACATACTCATTAGGGTGCCTAGGTGTGCAACAGGCTATTTTTATCACGACCGGAAGTCAAAGATGGCCGCCAGAACCTTACTTCTGGTTTTGGAGTTTTTGGCTCTGATTTCGTAGAAAATTGGTACATAAGGGTTTTTAGGAATGCGAAAACACGATGGAAACAGTTACGAAAGATTTTGTTGCCATCGTAACGAAACGGAGGCCTCTGATGGGTCGAAATTTAAATGTTGTCTGATTCTGCCCAGAATTGGTACATAGGGGTTTTAAGGGATGCAAAACACAATGGTAACAGTTTCGAAAAGTTCAGTTGCAATGGTAACGAAATGGAGGCCTCTGATTGGTCGAAATTAAGATGTTGTCTGATTCTGCCTAGAATTGGTACATAAGGGTTTTTAGGAATGCGAAAACACGATGGTAACAGTTACGAAAGATTTAGTTGCCATCGTAACGAAATGGAGGCCTCTGATGGGTCGAAATTTAAATGTTGTCTGATTCTGCCCAGAATTGGTACATAGGGGTTTTAAGGGATGCCAAACACAATGGTAACAGTTTCGAACGGATCAGTTGCCATGGAAACAAAATGGAGTCCTCTGATTGGTCGAAATTTAGCTGTTGTCTGATTTTGCCTATGTTCCAAAGTCCAACAGGGGTCGTTTGGGGGACTAATCTGTAACGGCCATCCGTTACAATTATTACTAGTTATTCTGTGTTCTTCTTCTTCTTCTTATTCTTCAGCCATGAACTTGTCCAGAGGTTTTCTCAGAAACTACTGGGCGGATCATTATGAAACTACACACATATACTCATTAGGTGGTATAGGTGTGCAACAAGCTATTTTTATCTCGTTCGGAGGTCCAAGATGGCCTCCATGAATTTTTGAATTTTTTGGGAATTTAAAATTTCTAAAGGTGTGCGCTAAGGTTAGCCAATGTCACCTATCCTTTTTTACTTGTTTTACATATATTTTCCAATCAATCCAAATTTGGCATGTAGGTGTATGGTGGTACCGCAAACACAACTATGATATCCGTTTTCTAATTAAACAAAATGGATGCCATATACTGGTTTCTGATTGGTCTAAGCTCCGTTGTAGTTCGATTTAGTTTAAATTTAGTATGTATGTGTAATATGGCATTGCAAACTCAACTGCGACATTTGTTTTCTAATTTGACAAAATGGCCACCATATACTGGGTTCTGATTGGTCAAAATATAGATGTTATCCGATTGTCCCCGGAATCGGTACATAAGGGTTTTGAGTGATGCCTAACACATTGGTAACACTTTCGAAAAGCTCAGTTACCATGATAACAAAATGGTGGCCTCTGATTGGTCGAAATTAAGAAGTTGTCTGATTCTGTCCAAAATAAGTACATAAGGGTTTTTAGCGATGCCAAACACAATGGTAACAGTTTCGACCAACTCAGTTGCCATGGTAACAAAATGTGGCCCTCTGATTGGTCGAAATTTAAATGTTGTCTGATTCTGCCCAGAATTGGTGCATAGGGGTTTTAAGGGATGCAAAACACAATGGTAACAGTTTCGAACAGCTCAGTTGCCATGGTAACACATTGGAGTCCTCTTATTGGTCGCAATTTAGCTGTTGTCTGATTTTGCCTAAGTCCAACAGGGGTCGTTGGGGGACTTTTGTAACGGCCCCATCCGTTACAATTAGTACTAGTTTTTATTGTAATCCAAGTTAAGGCTGTCAGGGTTTGATGATATGTGGTTAACTGTGGCATGAATATTTAATAAAAGAAATAATCACAAACAAGGCTGTAGTATCTGAACTTATTAATTTGAATCTGTTCGGTTGGTACATTATCCTTTGTTTTGTTTTGATAATTTGTGAGGTCCACACCTATAAACTATTACTTCTCTTAGTGTGTTGATAATTCAAAAATTAAAACTCGGCTACACTGTTATTGGGGCTCATTTTATTCAATAATAGAATATAAAGATTTTATAATGGATATTTCGTTAAAACCCCATATTTTACAAATTAAATCGTATTTTTTTTTTATTTGTTTCATGGCCTTCATCTCCTGTTTTAAAAGCTGTTTTTTTCCTTTTAAACAGTAGAGCACTTCGTACAATATTAATGAATTAAATTCTCCCAAACGTTTTTTTAATTTTATTTTGTTAAGCAACTTTTGCCCTATGAAATGTCATTTATTGTGTGCTGTGTATTTTCTTGATTAAACAAAAAACGTAATTACAATGTTCTTTGTCTAATTGATATTTTTCTCATTGACAAGGTTACTTCTGTCAGTTACATACTTGACAAGGTTACTTCTGTCAGTTACATACTTGACAAGGTTACTCTGTCAGTTACATACTTGACAAGGTTACTTCTGTCAGTTACGTACTTGCACTCGGATCATACTATATAATGAAGTGTGATCAATCTTGCAACGTAGAAAGCTGTCACTATATTATCATCTTGAATGGCAAATTATATGGTGTAAGACTTAAATACATGCTGTCCCCGCCCATTATTTATTTTTTCTAACATTAAACAGCCTTAATGAACAGTATAAATAATAACATTTTGCATAACCAAAATAGTCGACATTTTCTTCATTCAGGGAAAAAATATTGATTATTATTACAGCACTACAAACACTGCAAACAATTTACAGGAGTTTGTCGGTGATAACAGCGCCAAACCCCACACATAATGGCGTATCCATCCGCTTGACAGAACCTCTAATATCTTGTCACTACATCTCCAGAAAGAAACGTGTAACATGGAATCCTAAACTCATGAGAGAAAAAAAAATCGGTGCTTTCCGCTTTGCAGAAAATAAACCCTATTATCTTATATGTTGTAGAATTGTCCCTTAGTATTCGACATTTACTATGGAAAACGTGATATTCAGAACAACCCCATGTTTGTCGAGTCGAGTGCGACATACTCACACAGTACTGTACTTAACAACGTAATACGTTATAGCAAGGTAAATCGTTGTGGTAAATTAATTTCTTTGTTAGTTATAAACACGATATCAGCATTTGAACTTAAAGTACAAATAAAGGAATTAGAAAAGATTACGTTGGCAATTAGTGGCTCTTAGGCCACCTCACATTCGCGGCTGCAGCATCTGTTGGAATATAAATCTTTTCACGTTATCCTTGTTAAATTCATTTTATGGAATGAGGATATTTACATACAGGTATATCTACGCGGATTAATTCAGAAGACAAGACAGTACTTGTGAAGATTGAGTTATATCTGTTACTAGAAAACTAAGCTATAGAATTGTCAAGCCTCTGGCCAAATTGGAAGGTAGATTTGAAAAATAGAAACATTGTTTTAATTGACGCTATTCTCAAGGTGCCCTTATATCAAGATAGATATGCAAACGTGACGCCGGTATGGTAGACATGCTTCTATATACATGAATAAGGCACCGACAAAAGCTTTTGACAACAAAGTATTGGCTCTCGTTACACAGACTGCGGCCTATTTTATTACCGTGTGCATTATCTTTAACGTGTCCAACTTAACAAAGCCTTATACCTATATATAAACATTCATGAAATAATTTTAAACGCGGCTCGACAACCTTTGACATGCGCTATTCAGATGCACCTCTGGCGCATTCAACATGAACTGTTGTTGATGAGTCATTGCAATTGTGATTCTTATCATTCAGATTAAAAATTCAAAATACATTATGGTTTTTATCAGATTATTTTGCATTAAATCACAGAACACATCTATGTCTGTCAAACGTATATATATATATGTATATGTAGTTTTGGGTAGTTTAACAACTTGGCGTGAATGTTTTAATTAAAATACAAAATAAAAGATGTATACTTGAATATGAACACTGTGGTACTCTTAAAAAAGGGAAAGGATGGCATTGGTAGCCAAACAAATATCTTCTTGATTACACAGGGGAATCGAACCCCAGTCGCCTTGGTGAAAGCCTAATATGTATATTTAAACTTTCCTAATCGAATTTTAAACGCAGCGCGACAACCTTTGGCATATGCTGTCGCAAGTATATAATAACAATGTTATACTCTTTATATGTTAACGTTATATGAATATGAAATATGAAGGCATTGTACAAAAACATCATGAATTGCAAAGCATCAAAACATTACGTTTAATGTTAAACTAGAAAATTTGCAATGAAGGTTGTAAATATTGTTTCATAGCGCAGATGAATTCATCATGTGTCACCATGTGAAATATTGCGCCGAATGAGGATGCCAGGCGTATTGAACAACACAAAACCGGGGACACATCCAATGTCGTAGAAGGGTATGTATAAAGCGATTTTACAGGAGTCAGTCAATAATCTCAAAATCTTTTGCACGATTAAGTAAACACTTGAAACAATGAAAACCATTTATTCCGGAAGAAAACAATCGTTGACCTTATAATTCAGCTTTTATTCTAAACGTCAAGACACGGCATTGATATTCAGACCAATTTCCCGTGTTATAATTACAAAATACCATTACTAAATGAGCGTTGGTTAAACCAAATTTATAAGCAAGACTAGACATTTTGTTGAAAATCTTTTCATTTTTAACAATGGGGTCACTCTTACGTAAAATCTACCAACATCAGGGCAATCATAAGTTATACAAACAATTGTTATTTGTGTGATTAACACTCAATTGAGGTTGATTTGTTTCGGTTTCTGAAACACATTGTATATACAATGACAAAGACAAATGAAAAATTCTCCAAGCTGGGAATGCGTTCAGATGATTATTTTCAATTCAATAAAAGCTGGCATTAACACAGCTTGTTTTGTCAAAAATGTACTTAAATTAACAAAACAAAATATAAAAAGCAATAACAACAAAGATGGCACAAGCAAAATAATAGAAGACGTATGGACAGCAAAATACGGGAAGATTTATGTTTTTAATAAAACTTTCTTTTTTACAACAATTGCAAAACACGTTCTATCAACTTATATCAAAGATCATCACGGGGTTTCATGTCTCTTTAGGTAACCTGAGACAAAGTCCCAAGTGACCTATTGAGATCGCCTTTTGTCTGGCGTCGTCCGTCGTCCGTCCGTAAACAATTTACATTTTCGACTTCTTCTCCAAAACCCCTGAACCAATTTCAACCTTTAGTCAACACCATGCTGAACAATCTGACAAGGATAACTCTCATCGTTACACAAGAATACATCCATTACTTTTCAACAAGCAATGACATTTCATCAAGAAGAGATTAAAACGCAAATGTCGTCATCTCTGCAGACCCCAGACCACGCCACGTAGTACGCATCTTTTGTGGGGAGACAAAGGATAAGATCACATTTGAACCGGTACCGAGAGTCTAATAGTTAAGCATCTTTTTTCATATTCCGGGTGGCAACTGGTCCAAGCACATACACGGAATTCAATTCCATGGTCATACCAAAATACTTTTTCCCTTAAGTATTACTATCGCTCATTCATTAATATATTTGTCCATCAACTTCTCAGTAACGTGTGACCAAAAAGTAAGCAGTTAAATTAATTGCATGCTAATGTCCAAGATTTGATATTTCATATCAGTTTAGGAACAAGCATCGCATCCGGTTGACTTTGTTGTTATTTATATTTTCGATTTGCCTTATATCTTAATGTGAAAGGCGCTATTGCATATACTACACACGTAAAATTGAAACTTAGAACTGTTAAACAAAAGTGCACAATGAATATTGCACCGATTTTAAAAGCATTAAAATGTATTATGGATATACCACAGCATAACATCTGTACTCGTAATTGTAATATGTATGTGTTCAATACACTATAACAGCGGTACTCGTAATTGTAATATGTATGTGTACACCACACTATAACATCTGTACACGTTATTGTAATATGTATGTACACCACACTATAACATCTATACTAGTATTGTTATAGGTATGTGTACACCACAATATAACAGCTGTACTAGTATTGTAATAGGTATGTATACACCACAATATAACAGCTGTACTTGTATTGTAATAGGTATGTGTTCACCACACTATAACAGCTGTAGTTGTTATATGTATGTGTACATCACAACATCACATATTTACCCGTTATTTTAATGCAATATTGTACATCACACACGTACGAATGTGCATGCTTTACTTAGCGTTATATAGCTTCATAGACGACAGAATATGAGAATCAAAATCGTTTTACGATACCGTGTTTTTTTCAACTGATTAATCACATTTGTGCCTGTCTTATGTTTGTTAACTGGCTGCATGTTCATCGACCGGGTCACTTCCTTAAATATACTCATCACACTTTAATTTGCATAAAACATGCATACACAGTTATGTTAAGCACATTATTTTCAGCAATTAAAACATCAAATCAATAGACTCTTCGAACCGCCAGCCAGCAAGCAAGACAGGTACGCACAGGTAATTCTTGGGAACTGAATCCGCTAGCTGACGTCAGCTATCATTTCAGGGAATTTTACACAGCTGACCTACTTAACACAGACAGGGTAGATTGCCGTATGCAATTTTTAAACCACGCCATAAACAGAGACCTTGTCGGCTGGTACACTCGACGGAGCAACATGAAGAAAAGCTGTTTTGTATTATTGTTGGTCGTATGTGTAGCCTACAGCGCCTTAGACATTACGAGTGCTCAAAGTGTTCTGGGGGAATGTGTGAACGAGACATTGGTATTGAGAGATACCTGCCAGGCGAGACCAAAACATTCTAACTTTTTTAAATTGTTAGAAAGTTTCATTAATAGATGTAAAGATACCGCTCTTATAGTGTTAGAGCTGACCATTACCGATGTCGACCCGAACGTGCGCAATCACTACAGATTTGACCTGGTCAAGACGGATTTAGGACAGACACTTTTGACACTCAAATCACAAATGGAATTTCTAACCATAGATCTTCCCCTGCTGAGCGACAGAGTAGACCGACAACGTATGGAATTGATCCCCTCTCCCCCTGGATGTTTAACTAACATCACGATACCCGATGCTCTAGTGAAAAACTGGCTTCTTTGTGGACTAACAAAGGACCAAGACGGTATCGAAAAGTTATTGGTCAAGAAAGTGTGCTTTGCAAAACCTTACGAGGAACCCAACGATTGGTTCTTGTTCAGAGATACCTATTACCACGAGTGTACTGAAACATCTATAAAAGATTCAGACTGGATAAGGTTAAATGAAGATCCATTGGTTCGACTGGGTAAGAGAATCTTAAATTATGGCGTAACAATCATAACGATACTCTGTGTTATCATATTAACCATGTACAGACGATTGTTTCAAACCAAAGCACGTTTATTTCTTTTTAAACTACAACAACCCAAGACAAAAACATGTGAAGTTGTTGAAAGGTCTTCTTGTGAATCCGACGAAGTTCAACTTTCTCCGAATAAAATCAACTTTCCAGCTTTTAAATTCGAACGATGTAAATTTGTTTGCAGTGGAGGCCGACGATCAGATCGATGGAAACAAATAACGACCGAAAAAACAACGTATAAGCTCAACATCACCGGGTTTTGGTTTGACATTGAAAGGGATGCTCTGATATCACAGAACTCTTTCGGACTAGTGTCCCTTCTTCAAGCTTCCGTTGAGGAGATCAGTGATACGGTGTGTAAATGGTGTAAGCGATGCTGTTGTGTACCTAGACTCTGTACATGTCTGCACCTTCTGCTTCACATTCTCTTCTGTATGATAGTCACAGCCGGAGTGCTTGTACCTGTGTTTCTTTTTTATAAATGTGATCCGTTTCATACATTGTTGGATGGAATCGTCAGTCTGTTTATTTTTATTGTTGTCCCTATATCAATGGTTGTGACAAAAGCTACGCTTGGCTTCTGCAGGCACGAAATAGTTTATTCCGCTCAACTTATTATTCTGGAAGTTACATTTTTCTTTTTGGCGTTTTTTATAGTAGCCATATTAGCCCGAGTGATAGTGATCATCCTTGTTGGGTTGGCATTTAAAAGTGGATCAAATATGTATACACTAGTTTCCTCAACTGTGCTTTTTGTTCTTTTTAATGGTTTCAAACAACTTCAGAAGACACATACGGAATATATTGAGTTCCTTGACAAGTGCATGAAACACATATCTCAGTCAGTGGATGAAACCAACACACTAAATGCACGCGTCTTTGAAAACAGAGTAGTTCCTTCAGACCCTAGAGACGAAACATGGCCAGAACGAAACGAAAGGAAACTTTTTTTAAAACTTAAAGGGTTTGTTTTGTTCTATTTGCCAAACGGAGAATCTGCGATCAATCGCGACTTTTTTCTTGAGCTCTGCCGAGATGACACTAGTCATTCCCCTGGAGATTTAACATGGAATTTCTTGATGGGCATTCTTAAATTCATTTTCTGGGGAATTGTTGTTTCGGGAATACTATTTGTACAACATATGGTAGCCAAAAACTTCGATAGTTCGCTATACAGTGAAGCACCCGCGGTTGTATTAGGCGGGTTGATACCCATTTTCTTTGATTCTGTGTTGTTCCCTGAACACAAGAAAGCAGAAAATACAAATTTGACCAGATTATTAAACAACGCAGCAACAAAATTCAAAAAGGACTATTATGTTGCTGACTTCGAAATGGATAACGATCCTAGCGTTTATGATAACGACCAACCGCCAAATGTCTGGCAAAAAATATGTATTGAAAAATCACGATGCACTGGGTGCTGTTGCATTCAAGGGGAAACAGAAGAGTTGTCAGATGAACAGACGACTGAAAGAATTAGAGTCATAAAGACAGAAGCGGAAAAACCTACAGAAGAAGATGAGACATGTCATGGCAAAGAAGCCGAGGAAGGGAGAGCGAAAGATAAAGGACATCTTTCGGATATAAGTGGAATAAAAGGTGGTTTAAAAAATCCAACTTTTAACAATGACAGCGACAATCGCGTTTAGGTTTTGCCTAATTTTATGATGAAAACTTAGACAATGTATGCCATCAAACGACTGGAACAAAGGTAGTATATGCAGTTTTCATATTTCCAAATTTGCATAAATACAAAGTCGATTACAACAAACCTTAATTTTTTCCTCACTAAGCTTGACCTTATGTAAGTTATATTTTTATACAAATTTGTTATACGGAATTGATACAATTTCTTGTTCTTGATCCATGTTCAAGCTAACGGAATATTTTTTCAGAATTATTTTGTTATCATTTCAATGGCAAAATATGTATAATATATATCAATATAAAATGTTTGGTTAACTAAAGACCTTCTAAGAACTGGATGCTGTTTAAGAATGTTCATGTTTGCATGACATCCATATTTAGATAAAACGTACATACCAATATTTTTCACACTCCTGCAGGTCGGACAAAAAAATTCACCTGCTGTTACCTACTGCATGTATCGTAAGGGGCGACTAATTTGGGAACATCCTGCAGAATTGGGGATTTGCTTTTGTGTCCTCTACTTGGGAACACAATAAGCGACCAAAAATAAATCTGCTGCACCCGTTGAAACATTGGGGAACTTTATCTTTCTACTTCTATTTACCTTTTATTTCCTAGCGCATTGCTTGGCAATACCTCACTTCTGGCTTTAATGTTAAGCGTTCGCCCAGGTGAGGAAGGTAATGGTTTCTGTCCCCAGGACTGGACTGTTATTCCCTGCTTAACGTTCAGCATTTAGGGTAGTGGCAACAACTGGTTCACCCGTTGGCAGTATAATTTGACTGGGCGGGATGCTGTGCTGGGTGCTTTCGGCATGATATTCCAATTAGATAGCACTATAAAGTCGGCATCAGATCCGCGCTATCACAAAGAGGCAAGTACCCCAACACACCCTGTCTCCTTGCACACATACACACATGCAGACATACATAACACTCGTGGAGGCACGTCCTTAAATGATCATAGCTGTTAATAGGACGTTAAACAAAATAAAACCAAACCAATATTTTTCAAAGACTTAAATAAGAGTAGTGACATTGTTATACAATTTTTATTGGCTATCTATATCTGATAATAGGATCAAATAATGACATACACTAGATAAATAAAACCAACAAAGTAAGCCAGTCTCTCTGCCTTGGGAGATACACGCATGATCAGTAGATATTGTTACCGTGCTCTCTGGTCAGCGGACCCATTTTGACCAATCATCACCCTGTGCGTATCCTCTCGTTTTTCTGTCTTAACAGGTTGTTTTTTTTATCTTATATTTGATTATATTATTTGACCATTGTTTTTCCTTTATATATTGGGAACTTGAGAATTTTTCAATATTTTTCTTCATTTGGTAATGGTTGTTTGTGAGTGTCATTAGCTTTTATGTAGGTCTTTGTACTATTGCTCGTTGCTATCATATGTACTGCTTAAGGTTATAATTTGTACCCAATCTAAGCTGTTACATAATAATATAATGTACATAATATACTGTATTTTCCAAGATTAATAATATTTTATCATAATAATTGTAAATTGGTTGTTTCACAATTTTACCTATCATTTAATAAATGACTATTTTATAACAATCAAACTTTTTTTTCGTTATTTCTTTTTTGTCGAAGAAATCGTTGCAACAAGACGAGTATCAGTATATGATCATGTAACCGTATATTACATATAGTTGAACGTTATGAGGATATCTTTGTCGCTAGCTAAAATTCTTTACAATTCTAGTATAATATACGCAAGACGAGATGGGAATGTCACATGATCTTAGCCTTAGACTGAAATGACAATTTTGCGTATTATACATATCTGACATTTTCTCTCGTATTATTTCGAAAAACAACAACAGCATAGTTAACAAGTATCTGATATGGGGTCTCAAATAGATATATTTAGAAATGCCAAACAGATTGAACGAGATAAAACCAATACTTTACCAATCTCGAAATCTATTTCACGGGTAATTCAACTAAAAGCATTCAAACAACTTGTTCCCTAAAGAAAGAAAACGATTGTGAAGTTATCATTTTAGTCTTTATTCTAAAGCAGTGGCTTCGTTTAAGTGCCCCATTTCTTTTATCACCTTTGTAAAACATACTATTTCAAAGGAGCGTCAGTTGAACCAAATTTACAAGCAAAGCTACTTATTGTGTAGAAAGTCCTTTCATTTGTAAAGAATGAGGTCATGGCACGTAAACTGTACCAATCCCAAGGCTGATCATAGATAAAACAAATAATGTTAGTTTCTGTTTACTCGCCGCCATTTTGAAGCTAATTTCCCACGTTTTTTTCAGTTTTGCACACTTTACAATGACCAAGAGAAAAAAAACCACACACACAAAATAGGAATGAGTCCAGTGAAGTGATAAATATAGATTCCTCATATCAATGATATTGACATTCCAAGGTTATAGGTGTCAAACATGCCGGCACATGTACAGCTCTTTTCAACTGTAATCGTATTCATCGATCACAGACATAGTCATGTCATCTGTCCTAAATATTCCAATCAAGCTTGTCTAATGAAGCAGAAATGACTAAAGTATTATGTCTTTAAAAAACATCCTACCATTCATCACAAAGGGGGGTTGTCACGTGAAATTTAGCTAGCTCTAGGGAGATAAGTTTTTTTTTATCCTTTTCACACAAACATGGCTCGTTTACAACCATTATCTATACAACAGGCATGTACTTTTTATACAGTTGACTGGGAATTCATCCACATGGTTAATTAAACATCAAAATGCAAAATCCATATATTAGTTTACCGCTCTTTAGTTTTGACCATGCACCGCACACACAGCATAAACCAAATAGAAAGAAAGGATATAAGAGAATAGCTCATTACGTTACAAATAAAAACATAGAACACATTCAAACAGGACGCGATAACCACGAAACTCAATTAACATTATCGTTTGTTACATCGGGTTATGGAAATTAAATCGCATTTTATATATGCAGTGGTGTATTTTCCTATTTACTGTATATCTGAGTGTGACAGTCACGTTTACAATTAGCGACCGACTTCAGGTTTAAACAACGTAAACTGAGTGGAACAATCAGTAACAAGTAGAAACACAAACAAATAGTGAGTTGTGATATTGTAAAACTTAAACGTGTATCATAAAGAGGCCTACATTTTGTACCTAGTACAGAATATAAAATTAAGTAAGGAACACCAACTAAACAACACTAAACAATATTAACTTAATAGGATTACCTAAAAAATAGTAACTAAATAATATCAACTGAACGACACTAAACAATGTTAATTTAATAACATTACCTAAAAAACGGTAACAAAATGATATCAACTAAACAACACTAAACAAATTAACAAAATACCTGTATGTTCACACTGACGAAACTACACCAATAAATATCAAATCATATCTATAACCTAAACAGCAGAAACTAAATAATATCAACATAACAAAATTAAGAAATTTATAACATAACACTAGGTAAAGTATACAAAAAATATCAACAGAATGATATTTCCTGAATAATATCAACTAAATAACTTCAACTTAACAACCTTAACTACACAACACTTACCATTAATAACTTACCAACTATAACTTAACAAAACTGACTAAACAGCACCTATATATATCAAGTAAACAATATTGGCTTAACTATAATTAAAAAATATCAACTATACAAAATTAACTGACGACACTAAACATTATTAAGTATACAAAATAGAAAAAACAATAAACAAGTCGACGTTCTATTTCTTTCAGAGGGAAATATTGATGTTTATTTGCGTATTCAGCGAGTTGGTGAGTTGGTGATTATAACGCATAGCAATGATATGTTTGTCGGTTTGTTACACCGTCACATGCAGATCAATACCCCTGTAGACAGAAAAGTCAAATAAAAAAACATATCAGCAACGATTTATTGGACCTATCCCCTACTGCGATACGATAAATGAAACAATACTAAAACGAATAAACTATTCGTATACATGATGAAACATACGTAAGCATAGTAAAAACATCAATACAAATTTTACACTGGGTCAACTAAATTTAAACTGAGTGGAAAACTAAAATACTGTCACTTTAAGGATATTCAGCGAATATTTAGATACCGGGAGGAATATATTTACACTTGATTGAACACTCTTACATCGAATGAAACATTAGTTCAGTAGTAAAACACGTTAAACGTAAGCCCACAGAGTGAAAAATTAATACATTTGGTAATAAGAACATTAGTAATGAAACAAAAGATACACAGGTGAAATATTAATACACAGGGGCAACGTAAGCACACCTTTAACACATTAATACGCTTCAATATAAATATCAGTACACTGGTCAAAACATGAATACGCTGGGTGAAATATAACTACACTGAGGATGTTTACATACATGTATATCTACGCGGATTACTTCAGTAGACAAGACAGTACTTATGATGATTGAGTTTTATCTGTTATTAGAAAACATAGGTGGAGAATTATTGTCAAGCCTCTGGCCAAATTGGAAGGCAGATTTGAAAAATAGAAACATTGTTTTAATTGACGCTATTCTCAAGGTGCCCTTATATCAAGATAGATATGCAAACGTGACGCCGGTATGGTAGACATGCTTCTATATACATGAATAAGGCACCGACAAAACCTTTTGACAACAAAGTATTGGCTCTCGTTACACAGACTGCGGCCTATTTTATTACCGTGTGCATTATCTTTAACGTGTCCAACTTAACAAAGCCTTATACCTATATATGAACATTCCTAAAAGAATTTTAAACGCGGCTCGACAACCTTTGACATGCGCTATTCAGATGCACCTCGGGTGCATTCAACATGAACTGTTGTTGATAAGTCATTGCAATTGTGATCCTAATCATTCAGATTAAAAATTCAAAAGACATTATGGTTATTATCAGATTATTTTACATTAAATCCCAGAACACATCTATGGCTGTCAACGTATAATGTAGTTCTGGGAAGTTTAACAACTTGATGTGTATGTTTTAATTAAAAAAACAAAAGAAAATATGTATACTTGAATATAAACACTGTTTTACTCTTAAAAAAGTAAAGGATGTCATTGGTAGCCAAAATGTATACATCACACAGGGGAATCGAACCTAGTCGCCTTGGTGAAAGGCTAGTGCGTTATCCACAGCGCCATCCGACCACCGATATACCCTGTGAATTTGATGATGGGATGGGATACGCTCCCATACCCAATAAACTCGTCGAGGGAGTTCCGGTCCCATGTCTAACTGGTTTCGACATCATTGATGGATCCTTGTAGGGAACATATGTTTATAGCTGGTCATAAAAAAAACACTGGTCTACCTTATAGGAATTGAATCACGAATGTCACATCTTTACGTAATATATATATACCATTCCAAACTTGATTTTGTGCTTTGTTACAGGTTCTGGGATTGGTTTATTATAAACCTTTCTCATTTTGGGGTAGACCTAGCACGGAGCGTCGAGACAGAGACCTAGACAAGCAAATACAGGGGTCATTTCAAAAATAATTTTATATGGAACGTAGCGTATATGGTATGTCAGAGTGTGTAGACGCACTTTTAAGTGACTACAGGTAAGCGAACAGGTAACATGATATGGAGACACAGGTAAGAAATTATGTAACCGGTAACCACAGTCGTTATAGTCTTTTTCGTGGCTCAATGCTGAAAGTCTGCGACCGTGGTAATTGATATTTCAATATCTCCGTTAAGGATCTCACCCGGGACGTCTGTTTGTATTTTTGCTGACGCCGATTGTGTTAAAAGAAATTTCCCGAGCCTAAATAATCAGTTGGAAGAAGTTTGTATTGTACCAGAGTTCTTGTTTATTCTCCTGAAAAATAACAACAGAGAAAAAGAAGAAATTTATTCAGTTTTCTGCTATTGTCGACTTAGTTTTAAATCGACAGCTTTCATGAAATGTTCTCCATGCAACACAACCAAAATGGTAAATATGGTGGGGGTGGGGTGGGGGGAGGTGGGGGGAAATCATTTTATGCTATTCTTAGAAGACGGTTCTAGAAATCATTTCAGGGAGTGAATTTTCGGATTTCTATACTACTGCAATCAACTCTAGCATGCACCGAGTCTTTGTTTTCAGTATAAACCATAATTTAAAAGATCGTTCTCTGGTGTTTTGTCGCAAGCAGGGGACAGGAATCCTTAATGCAGATGAAATCAAAAATGATTTTGAGATGTTCCCTGATTTTATTACTCTCAGTGTCCGTCTCTGGCTTCTTGGTAGGTCTGCCTCAAAATGAGAAAAGTCTAATAGTAGCACAGGTGACCCACAAAACAGCGGTTCGTATAAGTTTGAACGGCCGTTTTTTCCGTAGGGCAACTTTTAAAATTTTCCCAATCCCCGTTTTTCAATAAGCAATTGAATTGTCGTTCGATTTGTCTCCCATGGCATAAACTGAACTCGCTGTGAAAAAAATTTGCTAGATCTATTGATTAACATTTTTTTTCTTAATGCATCTTTGTCTTATTGTTTATTATCATAGGTATTGAAAAAACAAATAAGTTTAAAGTACAGTTGTATTTACAACAGTGACACGTTCTATCGTCTGACGTACACGTATCGACGATATTGGCACTTCGATGTCACGTATAGGTCTGCACACAGTGATCAAACTTGTAGCGATATAAGGAATAAATCTGGATGTTTCCAACATTAGAAAGTATCAATTAAGGTGAATATATTTACATATATACTATACTATCCATGCATTTTCACGAACATGACGAACGCGGCATGTACATACTTAGCCTACACACGCTTCACATAGCGAGGCTGAGACTACAAACAACCAAACTACGAGAGACGCGGGGAAGGAATTACGACACATAATGTTCCTCCCACGACATACAAATTAAAGTTCTTTCATATTTTATATCCGTGAATGATCCATGGAACAAAAATCGTGACGAGTCTAGCTAATGTATTTCCAGTCTTAATAAACACCGCTTTGTCAAACCGATTGAAACCGATGGCCTTTCCTTACTCTAGAATCATAATCTCTCCACTTCACATTTACTCGAGGCTACACTGTTGTAAACCTTTTCTACGTACATTCGCAAATTAAACCACTGTTTTTTCAAAGCTTTCCTCAACAAGATCGGTAAAGCCGGATGAAGCGCTCGTGGGAATATTTTCGCGTGAATTAGTTTCGAGATCCCCGAAATGACTGCGATGTTACGTCATCTTACTAAACCAAATTTATGAATGAAAGAAAAAAGTTTGTAATTTGAATGATGTTTTTAGTTTTCCCTCCCATTGATAGTGATTTGGAACTATAGAGCTTGAACCTGGATATTCCAGTGTTCACGCAAATATGAACGGGAAACATTTACTTATACACTTCTCATTAACGGCTTTCGCTTTGCTACGGCCGCTCATGTGGTGTGTAAGTATTTTTTTGCAAGTATAAACAGGGAAAAAATTACTTATACACTCCACATAAACGGCCTTCGCTTAGTATTTTCCGCCGTTCATACTTGCATGTACACCGGAAAAATACAGATTCAATCCCTATTGCTTTTTATATCGTACTCGTGCTAATATATATAGTTCAACCAAAAAGTTATATATAGTAACAAAAACGAAACTACAATACTATGCGATCTTTCTTTACATCGTGCAGAACAGACTTTAATATTAGCGACGCTCTGATTGGTTATTAATAGATCAGAAGCTAAACAATCGCCGTTTTAAACATCTCTGTGGGAATAAAAAATATGTTTCAAATCGTACTTTATTCACGTGAACTTTGCAAACGTATTCGTTGTGGTTTAAAGTGTTTCTTCCTTAAAACAGGGTTAACAATTAAAGTTATCGTCGTTTTTGACGAATCAGGTTTCGCAATTAAAATATCTGCGGTTTGAAAATCGCGGGCTTCAAAATTTGCCACATTCTGATTGGTATAAAAAAAGGAACAGAAAACTTCACCGGAAAGCATGCAAATACTTCAGTGCAAAGGAGAGCCGGTCAGACGAAGAGTTTCTTTGTTTATCAACGACAATGCTGATGAGCCGCCTGAGATACATGTATGTACGCGCATGTGTGGGTTAAACGTAAGTATGCGTAGCCTACTTTGTCAGTTCGTGTTTGTGTCACAACATGACTCCCCCGTCCCCCTCCCCACCCTTGTGCGATTTGTTTCAAGTCAGTCGGTTCAATCACAGGAGTTCGTTACAAATGTATGAAATACACATATGCTATACTGATATGGCTCACAGCACATATAATGCTGTGACCCATATCAGCATAGCATATGGTGTATTTCAGACATTTACAACGAATTGATCCGCTGTGGTTCATGGTGGGAAGCGAGAGGGATTCGAGATTCATTTATAAAAATATAATAAGGCGGCAGGCCAATTGCTGGTAGTTTGTAATGTGTTAAGGAAAATACATCGCCATGCTTTTTAAATGCACAAAACGTATTTAGACTTGTTGAAAAAAGTTTCTTTTGACAAGTTTTTTTTATCAGTTTCTTCTATTTAATTAAAAACAACGAAACTTACAAAAAATGACAAACATCAAGCATTCCATTAAGTCCCCTTTACATGTACAATGTCTTTTACCATTAACGTTATTATTTCTAATATTTGTTCTACCCTTTAAATGTATCTGTATTTAATGAAGGCGTTAATTGTATTTATTTTTTGTAAACAAATGATATATGGTTATAAATGATAAATTTGTATGGGGAGTAGCCGTGTTCTCAAAATGAAACATTACAAAACATGAATAATTATAAAAGATGTGTATATGCCCCCTAGGTAAAAAAAATCACAATGATCGTAATCGCAATCACAAACCTGATACTAATTTACATATCAATACTTTTTGAAAGAATATTTCCAAGACCCTGCTGCAAATGGTACAAGAAAATTTCATTGCCCAACTCAGACATATGGACCTTTTCCACAAAAAGATCAGGGCAATCTTCCTGTATCTCAGGGTATTTAATATAACTGCCTCCTATGGCTGTGAAATGACTGGCCACTTTGCTATTGACCCTCACACTGGCCCTATCAACAGCCTCATGAACAATTTCATTTCACCACTCCAACCGAGGTAAAATTTGCGACCAAGCAAATACTGTCTCTGGCATCCACTTCATTAAACTGTCCATTGTTTTTAATATAGAGTGGCGGAGATCACAACTCACTAGTTGCCCAAGATCATTCCCACCACAGTGAATTACCACAATGTGGGGAATGTCCTCGACCGTCAACAGATGTCTAACGCAAGGCTCTAGTTCTCTCCAACGTAGGCCACCTTTCCCTTGCCACCATACACTAGAATGGTATCGGCTCAGCCCAAGAATAACTCCATCCCCTGACTTCCTTGCATGGAAAACGGACCTTTTAACTAATGAGGACTCCACGATCCAAATATGGTTTCTGACATCTGCAAGTCTTAAACTGACAAGCATATGCAAAGCTGACAGGTGATCTCTAGAAAATTTAATTAAAATAAACTGTAGAAATACATTTATTCACTTGCGTTGGAAGCTCCCAAATTCATGTATACAATGTTAAGTAATTTCACCCAAGACTACTGCAAGGTACTGTATGAGTCTTTCAAGCCTCAGCACAATTCCATGGTTGGGACTTTCCCATCTATCCAGTTTTCTTTTATTTCAGCATCAGACACACCAACTGCAGAAGCCCTAGTAGCAGCGCCTATTCTAAAAGAATGAGATTTATATCGCTCTGTAGATACTCCAGCTGTGTTCAGAGATTGTTTTAACATTGCATTAAATAGATATTTTGATACCGGTAAACCACCAAAATGACAAAAAAAATGGACCTGGTTTACTTGGTCTGACTGCCAGATATTGTTTTACCAACAATTCAGGAGTAATAGGCAACCTAACTACTACCCGTTTTGACAACCTTTGCATTCCTGCTTACATTTTACTGATGATAACATTTTGTGTATTATCCTCTTTGCCTAACAATTTACGCTTAAAGGCTGGGAGCATAACTGCCGACAGACAGATATGATAAAAACTTGATAAAATCTTACAATGGCGGAGGCCAGGACTTGGCGAGATGATACTGTGGACGGAAAGCCTCGAATACATTTAGACTTGTAACAAATGCTTTAGTAATATTCTCAGAAATAGAGGCTGAAATCAATTTTGTAGTTTCAAATTAGAGACCAACATTTGGAACGATACTGGAATTGCTGTTGGCTCCGGATCTGCCATTGGTGCTAGTTGCCGGAACCGAGCCCACTGTAGACGAGATATAGAATCTGCTACACTGTTATGAATACCCTGAATATGAACAGCCTTAAATTGTATATAACCCAACATGGCATGTAACACAAGTGGACGGACCAACTGCATGACCCTCTTTGATATTGAAGATTTCTTATTAAGAATTGTGACCAGGGCCTGATTATCTATGTCCAAGACGATTTTTTTGTTCTCTAAAAGTGAACCCCATATAATCAGTGACAGAAGGACGGGAACCAGTTACAGGAAAGTTTAGTCCCTCATAAGATCAGAGTTTGCCCAGGACTTTGGCCATTGAAAATATGCCCAGTGTGACTGAAAAACAGCCACATAACATAATTTTACCTGTCCTGCACTGTCTGTAAACAAATTAATTTGATCATTACTTGACCAGAAACTGTCTGGGAAGTAGGAACAACCATTGAAAAAAATCAGAAATGTTAACCAGACATGTATGTCTTCCTTAATACCCTGAATGATCCTAAAAGGATGACTCGGCCTTGACGCCGCAGACATAGCGTCATAAAACCGCCTATTGAACGCCCAGGTAGAAGGGATAGCTTTGGAGAAGAAATTCAAGACACCTACAACTGACTGAAGGTTTTTTAAGGTTGTTTTTTTACAACAAGAAGCCCAGTGAGTAACGCCCGGAGTACCTCTAATATCTCAACTGGGGTTCGAAATGTCATATCTAAAGTATTTAATTCGTACCCGAGAAAAACTAAGATATGGGAAGGACCCACTGTTTTGTCCTCAGCAAGAGGAGCACCTAGTTCGTGAGCAATACCTGTAAAGACCTGCATCAGTGTGAGGCAATTACTACTACCACTAGTCCCCTCAAACAAGAAATCATCTAGGTAATGGACTATAGACTCTAACTTGGACCGATATTTAATCAGCCATTCCAAAAATGTGGCAATTTTTTCAAACAAAGCACATGAATAAGAACAACCCATAGGCAAACATTTATCCACAAAATATGACCCATGTAAGTGAAAACCTACAAGCTCAAAATCAGCTGGGTTGACTGGTAACAGCCTGAATGCAGATTTGATATCCATTTTTGCCAGATAAGCACCCTTACCTAGCTTACTTATCATATCAATGGCCTCATCTACAGATGAATACTGTACAGCACAAGCAGAACTGTCTATAAAATCATTTAAACTAGAACCTTCTGGAAAAGATAAATGATGAATCAATCTCCAACTTTCATCTTTTTTGGGTACTAAACCTATAGGCGACAACCTGAGATTAGTCAAGGGTCTGGATGGGAAGGGACCCGCAATTCTCCCTAGTTCTACTTCTTTTAACACTTTGACCAAGGCTGCACTTTCATTTTCCTTAATTGAAACTAAGTTTTTACAAATTGCAGCTACACGAGGCCCATGATATCTTAATTGAAAACCGTTAACAAACCCCTGAACTAGTTCAAGATCAATATCTTGCTTAGGGTAGATCTGAATGTTTTTTCCCAAAGTTTTTACATCAATATGAATAAATGCTCGAGTCTGTAGCTCTAGTTGAGCTATGAAACACATATAAACATTAACAACTAATTATATATGTCCCATTACTTGGTACATTTTATATAAATATATGTATCTTTGTTAATTTGTTCTTTACTGTATTCATACAACAACAGGACATTTGAACATGTTAGTAAGCAGTGAGTATTATATTTTTGATTTGTGAACTTAAGCTAGAAAATGGATTTTTTTTAGTTATCAAAGTCTTGGTGTTGACCTCTTGTGCCTGCCTTTTGTCTGTCAAAATAACTACTTCATTTAATTTTTGAAGGAAAGTTCCATGGTCAAATGCAAGCCAAATTTATGAATTACATGTAGATCTAATCTGCCAGGGGTTTGAGCCCAAAAGAGGTCAAATTGAATAAATTTTCAGCAGTCTTCTTATTCAGGCACAGAGATGCCATACTCTTCATAGATGGAAAGGTCCTGTTGGCCTATTTCAAATATATGAATATTTTGCTACCTCTGGATCATTCATTCCTCCTTTAGAAAGGGTTAATGTTTAAGCTTCAACAAAAAAGATGGAATGAGTAAAATTGGGTTGGTCAGTAAGCAGGCAATTTTATCTTTTTTTTTTAATTTTCCTGGATCAATATATACTCACAGGGTAATAACAAATGTAAAAAAAAATAATGTCTATGCATTTCAATTGTAATTATTCTATCAAGAATGTGGTAAGGATCCCATGACCATAACAAGAAGAAAGTGTATGTGATATTTGCCGGACTATTAAAATGATCTTCATGGATACAAAGTAGGTGATGAAATGTTCTCTAAGGTCCACAGGAAATATTTCAGGTAGGTCATGATCAGGTTACGGAAACATATGTAAATCTTGTTTTTGGTCTTACTGTAGTTTTTATGGGAAAATAACACTTTTGGGTATATTTTGTTTACTTTCAGTGGGAACAAATTCAAAGTTGGTTGGAATGACTATCATGTGGCTGAATTTTGATGTAATAATTCACTATACATATATTTAGTAATTACGAAGTGCGATTAAAATATTACCATTGATCAACTTGACGAACATGGGCCTCATTACCGGCGGTACTCTCACTTCACTTTCTTCTCCGGTGGTTGTTATGTCCTCGCTTTCTGCGTCAGTTGCCACCAAAATTTGCTCAAACTGATAGGGAGCAACCGTAAACTCGACGTCATTTTCACTAGGATCAGTCTCCATTGTCAAACAAAACCAATTCTTTCAAAATTCTGCCGATTCTACCGAGTAGTGCAAGGGGCAAGGCAAGTAACTCCTTTGACGGGTAGATTACAGGTAAATAACAACTTACCTGTTGAATTCAGAACAGTCAGTGTTGCGTAAATATCTTCTTTTTTTACACCTATATATCGATTCAGAATGAAAAATCAACACTGAAAACTATTTTCCGGTGACCTTTAAATCAAATGTTTTAAATATCTTCAATGTACTTTGATCCATCATCCCTCTGAAGGTCAACGAAACTGAATAGGAAACACACAATTATGTTATTTGGCCAATTTAAAGAGTACATTTTAATTTCAAAATTTATAATTTTTAAATTGGTTGATTACAATTAGTCGATTACCATTTATATTTTTATAAGTTTTAAATGTATGCAGATTATCTTGTCATTTGATTTGATTTTAAATTTGTTATATTTCAGTGACATGCTCAAGCAGCCATTACCTAGAGGAATATACAGTCCTGACAGATCAAGATCCAGTCCTGACAGATCAAGATCCAGTCCTGACAGATCAAGATCCAGTCCTGACAGATCCAGAGGTAATGCAGCTGCATGGGTGATGATTACATTATTTTACCTTTGTTTGTGCAGGTCCTTGTCAGGTTAATGTTTCTCAAGTCGATCATATTTCTTAACGTTACTTTTAAGTTCTGAAGTAAACCATTTAAAGGGAAGGTATTGTGATGCATACAGAAACAAGGTTCAAATCAAAAAGGTCAAAACAGTTTTATTATTAATTCATTACGGAGGATAAGAAAGTACAAGAACTAAAGTAAAGTATAATATAGTTTATATATAACCTAAAGACCACTGTGAAGGGTGAAAGATTATTTTTTCTGTACATACAATATATATTTATGTAACATTCTTATTAGAAAAGTATAAATAACAACACACTGTCTTGTCTTGATGATTTTTTTTTTTCATTGGCTAAGACTTAGATACACTTGTATTTCTCTTAAATTTGCATATCCAGTTGAAAGAGTGACACCACTAAATGAAGATGTGTGTCATCTGAAAAAGATGGTAAAGGTATGTCATCAAACTTTTATTATACCCCTAAGCCCCCATCCCCTCTCCTCGACACACACTGAGATGTTTCATAAACTGAAATCAAAATGGTGTATTATGAATGAAATACCATCATATCTTGAGTTTTTTTTGAATAAGTAGTCATATGAACTTTGATTCTTAGAATATGGTTCAATTTAATTTTTTGAATCTCCAAAATCCACATGTTAAATTTTTTTGGATTAAGGTGATTGTTCTTCGGATGTTTTTTTTTTTAATCCAACTCTTTAAATGCATAGTTTTGATCAACATTGCAGTTTTGGAATTACAAACTTCGTTTCGTCAAAAGATTGGCAATGTGGAGCTCTAGGTTGAGTTGTACTAGTACGATAAAGGTGTAGCTCTAATAGTGTTAAAGTTGGTCATTGGCGATGTCGAGGTTCGGTATCACCATAGATTTGACCTGGTCAAGACGGATCTAGGAGAGTTTCTTTTGACACTAAAATCACAAATGGAATTTCTTACTTTAGATCTTCCCCTGCTGAGCGACAAAGTAGACCGAAGATAAATTGAACTGATACCCAATCCCTCTGGATGTTTAGTTAATATCACGATTACCGATACTTAAGTGAAAAATTGGCTTCTCTGTGGACTAACAAAGAAACAATACGGGATCGAAAAGTTATTGGTCAAGAAACTGTGCTTTCAAACAGATTATGTTGAACCGAATCAATTGTTCCTGTTTAAAGATACGCCTTTCAAAGATTCAGAGTGGGTTCTGTTAAAAGAAGATACCTTCGTTCTGAATGGGAAACGATCCATTAACTATGGAGTAACAACTATAACCATATAATTTATGATTATTTTATCCATTTAGAGACACTTGTTGCATACCAAGGCACGTATATTTCTCTGTAAACTAAAACAAAACATGGAAATAGAATATACAGTTGCTGAACGGTCTGATGTTAAGGAAGCCGACATTATACTTTCTCCGGATAAAATAAACTCTCCTCCTGTAAAAATTCATCTATTTAGTTGTGACTGGAAACGATGCAAAAATGTGAAATGCAAACGGTGTAAAATTGAATGCAGCGTAGGCATCAGATCCGCCAAATGAAAAACAATTACGGACAAAACAAAATCGTATCGGCACAACATAACTGGAGTTTGGTTCGACATCGAAGAAAATGTCCTGATACCAAACAACTCATTCGGTCTATTGACTTTTCTTCGAGTTTCCATGGCAGAGGTGTTGTTCAATTGCTGTTGTAAAGCTCTCAAATGGTTGTTTATTTCATTCTTATCGATAATCACAATCGGAGTCCTTGTAACAGTATTCGTGTTTTATAAGCAAGGCCCGTTTCATACATTTTTGGATGGAATCGTTAGTGTAGTTGTTCTGGTTATTGTCCCCTTGTCAATGTTTGTGACAAATGCTAAGCTTGGCTTCGACATTACACGGGATTTCTGTCAACGGATTATGTTGGATCAATATGTTTTATTCTGGGCATTTTTTGTTGTAGCCATTTTAGCTCGAGTGATAGTAATCCTTCTCTTACTGGATTGTCACTTCAAACTGTATCCAATGTTTACACATTAGTTTCTTCAACAGTGCTTTTTGTTGTTGCTAATGGTTATTACCAACTTCAGAAGACGCATAGGAGATACCAATCGTTCCTTGGCAAATGTATGATACACATTAATGCTTCAGTGGATGGTAGCAATGCATTAGATGTTCCCGTCTTTAAAAACATTATTCATCCTTCAATTACGGCAGATGAAAAGATCGATTGGCAAACACCAGAGATGATTACACTTTTTCTGAAATTTAAATAGTGTCTTTTGTTTTATTTGCCAAGCGGAGAATCTGCAATCAATGGAGAATTGTTTTTGGGTCTCTGCAAAAGTGACAATAATCATTCGCCTGGGGATTTACGATGGACCGCCTTTATGGACCTTCACAAATTCATTGTCTGGAGATTCCTTGTATGTGCCATAATATTTGTGCTAGGTACCGTCGCCAAAGTATCGACAGCTCGTTATACAGTCAAGCACCCGGTACTGTATTAGGCGGGTTGATACCTATTTTGTTCAATTATAAGTTTTTTCAGAACAGCCAGAAGAGGATGATGCAAATTTAGCTCGATAAATGAACGATGAAGCAAAAAAAAAGTATCCTGTCATTGACTATGAATTCGAAGTCAAAACATACCAAAGCCCGCAGATAATAGTCAAAACATACCAACGCCCGCAGATAATAGTCAAAACATACCAACGCCCGCAGATAATAGTCAAAACATCCCAAAGCCCGCAGATAATAGTCAAAACATCCCAAAGCCCGCAGATAATAGTCAAAATATACCAAAGCCAGCAGATTATAGTCAAAACATACCAAAGCCGGCGGATTATAGTCAAAACATACCAAAGCCCGGAGATAATAGTCAAAACATACCAACGCCCGCAGATAATAGTCAAAATATACCAAAGCCAGCAGATTATAGTCAAAACATACCAAAGCCCGCAGAGAATAGTCAAAACGTACCAAAGCCCGCAGAGAATAGTCAAAACATACCAAAGCCAGCAGATAATAGTCAAAACATACCAAAGCCCGCAGATAATCGTCAAAACATACCAAAGCCAGCAGATAATAGTGAAAACAAACCAAAGCCAGCAGATAATAGTCAAAACATACCAAAGCCCGCAGATAATAGTCAAAACATACCAAAGCCCGCAGATAATAGTCAAAACATACCAAAGCCCGCAGATAATAGTCAAAACATACCAAAGCCCGCAGATAATAGTGAAAACAAACCAAAGCCCGCAGATAATAGTCAAAACATACCAAAGCCCGCAGATAATAGTCAAAACATACCAAAGCCCGCAGATAATAGTCAAAACATACCAAAGCCCGCAGATAATAGTCAAAACATACCAAAGCCCGCAGATAATAGTCAAAACATACCAAAGCCCGCAGATAATAGTCAAAACATACCAAAGCCCGCAGATAATAGTCAAAACATACCAAAGCCAGCAGATAATAGTAAAAAACATATCAAAGCCCGTAGATAATAGTGAAAACAAATCAGAGCACGTCAAGCAAAAAATATGTATTGTTAATTATGTATGCGCTAGGTACTGTTGCCTTTAAGGAAATGAAAACTGTTCAGGTAATAGAAGCGAAATTGCACTGGTATAGTTTCATTTACAATATAGAAAACCTATTTGGTGAGGTTTAGAAGTATTGCGAAGTATAAGGTATGTAAAGAATGAAGATAAGACGCATTCGTTTGATTGCATCTATAAAAGTTAAAACTGTTATAGTACTGGCGCAGTCTAAGTAGTATGTCAATGTTTGTGCTGCTATTATATTTTGCTGTAATCATTGTTTGTTATTATGTTATATATATATGATCATACGCTCGTGTCCATGTGTTAAAGGCGAGTGTCATATCAAATTATTGAACGAGTTTAATAAATTCAATATGACATGGACACGTGTGTAAGATTCTATTTATCACATAACAATCACTATTTGAAAATAACTTCAAACACAACTATGCGTTATCCGCTGACTCTTTATAGGTCAAAAACAAAGTACTCCGATCATAGTATTGCTGTTTCGCGCAATGTAAAGCCGTTCCATATTTGTTTATTTAAATGACAAAAATAAACATTTCCAATTCATTTAACAGATAAGACATTTATATTTATCAGAAAAGTGTACAATTTTGTGACGTCACGCCTCATATGTCCTTCTCAGGCAGTCACAACAGGCCTACTGAGAGTCGCTGTCACTTTCAATGATAGCTTTTCGGATACGTTTTCTTGGTGGTTCTGATTGATTACCACCTTGGTAAATATTAATTTTAATGTTCCCTCCACTAATCGGACCACTGAAAATTGATTTAAAGCCGGCACTTATCTCTGACATCGAAGATGAAGATGACGATTTTGTGAAACACGTGGAAATAGGCCTACTTGACGGCGTTGACATGTTGGCAGGTGAGGGAACGGATTTTCCGAACCTCAGGATTCGTGAAATCTGCTTGTGTTGATCTGTGTTGATATGGCTATAGTTGTTTATTGATGAAATGTTCTTGTGTCCTGAAATCTGCATAATTTTGGTGGGGGGAGCATTACTGTCACTGAGTTTTTGAACGAGATATTTCCGAGCACTGTGATTTGACAGATGTTTTTCAGTTTCGATTCCCGACAACTTGATCATTCTTTGCATCATGCTGCACACTTTATTGACTCCTACTGGCTGTTTTTTTTTATTTATTTTTTAACCAAATTGGAATATTAGGTTTATTTGTTTGGTTGCTGCGTAAAAAGGATCAGATGGGGCACCGTAGCCAGTCGGACGGTAAAGTTTATAAATTGTCACGGGGTACCTGTCAGGGTTTTCCAAATTTGCCCACAGTTTTGGTTTAACAGCTCTTATATCGCGAGGATTTTCTCCAGTTCTTGTTTTTGTTTGGCGTTCAGGAAATTCCAGAAATTCGTGCCCATCCCCATCTTTTCTCAGAGTTACGCAACCATTAACATGTCCCTATGTTATGCCGAGCCCCGGAGACCAAATTGAAAGATATTATAAAACCACAAAGTTTGTAGTAAGCTGTCAGGTGTGTTTGAACCTAGTTGACCAGAATTCCACAGCATGTCATTTATTGGATCACTTCTGTGTGCTAAATTGCCGTCGCGGTTCAACTGACACTGTTTACTGTTCATAACCTCGCGCACTTGGGCAAACATAGGGCTGCTAACAATTGTGTGACCGTAGTTGTTGCGACGTAATTGCCGATCAAAACTTGACATCATCCCCCGTAAAATGGTTGGTTCATATTCAGAACCATCCGTTTTCCTGATACCTATAAAAATCTACACAGCTAAGGACAGTTCAATTACTTGGATATCGTGGATTTGTCTACTTTCATTGACTTCAGGCAACTTGAAAAATTGATAAAAAGGTTTCACATCGTGGACTGTTTTGCTAAGAGTGTTTTTTTGTTAGATTGGTTGAGGATAAAATTTCCCACTTCGTCTTCATTTACTGTAAAAAAATCTGTTTGTTTTGGGATTGTCAGCCCCAGGCCCAGCATCCAAATTTGTCGTTTGCTCCGGTTGCTGTTCTGACCGGGCCTGTGTAACAGTGACCTTCTCAATACGATCCCTTTCAAGTTCGACTTTAAAATCAATTCCAGAAACGTCTACACTATACAATGTTGCAAAACCTCTTGGAACAATATACTTTACAGTACCGGTTCCTTTGTTGTCCATTGTAACCGTGTCGCAAATGTTTATCTGGTCAGCCATTTTTTTTACTACGGTGTAGTAAATAAAAGTAGTGCTTGTAGTGGCGCAGGAATATCTTCCCACGGTTTTGACCAATCACAGCACCATTAGGTTTTATTACGTGTGTGTAATACCATATTTATGACATGGCCGTATGGCATAGTAAAGTGGGCCAGTTATGTGATAATTGTAAATAAAACAGGCCTTATACATAATTTAGACCTTGTGCTCATTTATTCAATTCCAGAAGCTGTAAAAGTGAAAACGAACCTTGATAGAGCCAATTATAGTCGGGGGAAATGAAACTGCTACATAATTGGCGGGGTGGCCACCTTTGGAGTTACATAAGTTTTGACATAGATGTCACAATGGAGACATTAGTGAGGTTTTCTTAGGGCAGTTTTAGTCCCAATAAGCCTGTGGCGTATAGCAGTGCTTCGTTAGTTCCGTCATGTAGTGTTGTTAAATCAGTAAGTTGTTTTGTTTCAACACCATCTATAGTTTACCATGCAGTTGAGACTGGAGTCAAGGTTAGCCATAACTCTTTTTGCTGAAGAAGCTGAGTTACATCATACGAAGAACTGTTTGGCTTTCAAACTTGATCCATTCGGTTACCTCGCTTTATACAAGATATGCCGTCAATATACCTGAATTAGATGCCGATATCACGGCTTATCCCGAGTTCATCCCATTATGGTTCGCAGATGTACATATTCCTATCAACTTATTGATAAATTTGTATATTCATCTCCAAAAGAATTAAACGAAATCAAATTTGGTAACGCGTTACAGTCGTCATTTATATTATTTTCGGAACTAGGTTGCCGTCTAACTTACTAGGAAAATGGCTGACGACATGATCACGGCAGCGTGTTTTCCACTCAATCGAGCTCCCTCAAACAGCAAATAAAAAAAACCCGACATCTATTTAAAGCAACCTGAAGTCCATCTAAATATGCTATTAATACCATTTTCGACCAATGAGAATAAAGTTCGTCTTTTTTTGCTAAACATATCAAGGGTGTACCCCGTTGTAAAGGGAAAATCTTACCCCGTATATTTTGTCCCCGAGCACGAATTATCTCCCTTGGTATTCGTGTTTGATTAAAAAACACATGGTATACGTACCACATCGAGTGGATCGAGTGTATCGAGTCCTTAAGTTGACAAATCTTACACGTTATTCGCCGAGGTTTAAAATGTAGTATCATAACAAGATTATATTTGTCAAGTGAAATCTTAAGATGAATGTTAACAGCTCTTCATACCCGGTCGTGATTGTACCCAGGCCACGAAATAGGTAGAGTATGACGTCAGCAGAGAGTTGCAGGTGCCATGTATTACGACCATGGGAACACTTACCTGTCTCGCCGATGTGCTTTATAAGTGTATATAGTTTTACACACGGATACACGCGCCCTTTCATAGGATATATCTGCTATATAATACTACACCTTTCTTAACAAGTTTTTACCTGGATGTTTACACTAAGTTTTGTCCCTTATTCAAAACCGGCGCAAATTGGGATTAAACTACATATATAAAAATTGTGTGAATTGTCAATGAAATTTTAAAAATCAAATGAGGCGGGAAGTGTTGTTTTTTTTTTTAATCCTTTATCAGATATAAAGAGACGGATATGGACAGGTTTAAGCTGAGGTGGTGGTATGTTGCCCAGCTAGAGGACATCAAGTCGATTAAGTGCTTACACTAGCTAGTGTCTAACAGATATCAGCGCGCGAGGATCAAGTGGTCACAAGTCCACCTAGTTTCTTGGAATCTTGTTCTTTCTCAGAACTTGTGACCAGGACGTGATTTCAGCAATTCGTTGTTCATATCATAAATAAATACATATTGCATGAATTATGTCATAAACACAGACTTACCGCATCAGTTATAGGCCATATCTAAAATAAATACTTCCTGCATCAATTATGCGAGTAAATGTAGACTAAACATATCAATTATACAAAATGTAGGTCATGAAATAGATATATCGTACCAATTACATTAATAAGACTTAGTGCATCAATTATATCATGATTATAGACATACAACATCAATTTTGTTATATATATAGACCTACTATACAGCATGTTATAAGTGAGACCAACTACATAATTTATAGGATACATAGATGTACTGGATAATGTCATAAATAAAAGACCTACTACATCACTTAGGTCATATACACCTACTGACATTGTCATACAACTATTAAGCAAATGTACACTAACCAAATAAAGTATAGGTCATGAATTTAGTTAAATAAATGTGTCTCTTATTGAAAACATTTCTGTTATTGAAAACGATCACCGAAGCGAAAGTGAAAGAACAATTCCTGATGTATCTGTTTTAATAACAAAAACTTTTTTTGTTATTAATTTAATTTTTTTTTGGTTGAAAAATATTTTGGTATAAAAAGAATAACACAAAAATTGTTCCCCAAGCTAACAAACAAAACAACAATTTATACGCTTTTCTCCTAGTCATTTGATATTGAAAATATTGCCTCAATTGAATCGAAAATTGACATTTAAAACAAGAGAGGAAGGATCACAAATAGACCACATTTGTGATCAAATTCCTTCATAGATCTATCAAATGATTGGTAAAGAAGTGTCTTTCACGAGATTGTACCTGACGTTAACTGAAAGTGTCTCATTTTAAAGACAAAAAAGTAACGGTCTTCAATAACTATTCTGGTTCTGATCTACCCTCTTTCCCCGTTTTTTCTCCTTTGTCTCTGTCGTTTTCGTCGTCGTCGTAGTCCTCTTCCTCTTCCTCCTCCTCCTCCTCTGTCCTATCAACCTAGCAGCACAAGAAAGTGCTAACGGATATTTGTCTTACTTTCCTGTTTAAAGAACAAATGTTCGCACAGGTCTTCTGTAAAATATAGAAACAAACCTGAAATTTCGTAATGTCGTTGACCTTATGGCATATTTTGTTTGAGCTTTGAACCTTTTTACGACACATATATTAACATTTAGACAAGACAGGTACTCATGCACTTGAATATATTAATGGAGAGATCCGTCTCGGTGCAAATGCCGTGTGACTCATGTTCATTAAAGTTTTATTATTCTTTAATCGCAGTTAAACAACTAAACCATTAGCTAATTAACAAAATGTCGAGACACTATTTTTACATAATTATTTTGATATGGAAAATGCGTTTCAACCCTACAGTATTTTGAAATGGTTTGTGGTTTTTGCGTGTCCTCCGGTTACCAAATTGTCGTGAAGAAATCACGTACCGGTTGTTGATAGATCATTCTAATATTGACAGGTCCGCATTCCGGACGCTATTTCTACACGACTACCATGAGGATGTAAGGTAAAATTAAATCTTTCAAGAATAGGTTAAATATAAACTAAACATCTAAATACCATTTGGGGAATATGTGGACAATGGATCTGAAAGGTCGGTACGTCAATAACACCATAATTTTTTTTGTAATCCTGTGTACTTCAATGGTATGGTTATTAAAAATTACTTAGTCATTGCGGCAAGGCAGGTAATATTGAAATGTGATTATTACTTCAGAATCTACACGCAACAAATTAAATCGATCTTTACAAAGGCTGGTCCCGGTAAACAAATTTGTTTGATCTCATTGGTTAACCAAAACGAGGCTTTCCGGCTATTATTTTATCTATATTTTTATCAAGTTCCTTGTAAGATATACCAAGACAAAATCTATTTTCAGTTTTGTTATCAGAAAGCATGAACATACATATTTCGTCCCGTCAAGGAATGTCTCGCGCTCACTTTGCTGAGATAGGGTATCATCTTATGTTACGACCGCATAATATATAGCACGTGACAGGGTCATCACGAGACAACTGAACGGGTCACACCCTGGCAGAAGGATCTGAATTTGAGGTTAATGATTTGGTATCATGTACCAGGTAACGAGGTATAAACCTGGGTAACAGATTGAGTCATGTATGAACAGGTACCCTCTGAGACACGGTGAGGTCACACGGCTCTTACCGAGTCGTTCTACAAAAGAGACACTTTTATTGCGTGTATAATCTGCTGTAATTTCACACTCACGAACTTTTCACGCAAACTCATTTGAAAACCCACATTGTACGCTTATGAAATTTACTTCATAGCCACGTCGTAAGTCAATAAACATACTTTCCTTGCTTCAGAGGCTGATACATCAATATCATCATGGAAACAAATTATTCTCCAAAGAACGCGGTAATTAGAGGCAAAGTCATGAAGTCCTAATCTCGCGATTGTGCTGGAAACGAACTCTATAAATGTTAGATCAGCGAAATTTTACCATGGCATGACAATGCTATTATGTATCTCTACCAAATACAGATGAAATTCATATCAGCTATGAATACCATGACCCAATATGGACAGCATTACTATTGTTTAATATGGCTGTTACTTGGGCTGTTCCGGGATTTGCACCCTCGTCATGAAGGTCGAGATATTCAAATTATACTTTTGAAGAAAAATGGAATGAGCGTTAAACGTAAGCATTGAACTGCTTCCAGTCATCATTTATAGACAATATATGACATGTCTTTGATCAAAATGAATACTTAATTAATAACTGAATACTTAAGGAGGCTCCACCCTTTCGTAATTAACCATCATAATTTCTTGAAACTTGAACATAATGGTTATGCAACCATGCAGAAATAATTTTGGGAAAATCTAAGCTTTCTAAGAAGTCCTTCGTTTTTTTTGGAAATAATACCAAAAAAAAAGAGATTGTATCCAAATTTGCATTTTTTTAATATTATTTTGGTTTTTATATTGTTCAGAACCATTACAGCATTTAAAAAATATAAACAAGGTTTGCTTATTTAGTCAACAATTATTTTTTTTATCATAAAATGTATAAAACAAATTACACAAAGTGCTTTTAGTTGAAATTGTATGGATAAATGTGACCCTTTTAAGGCAAAAAACAAAACAAGATGCATAGTTCCGGCTTCGTCTCGACAACGGTTTGTTGACATTGACACCAAATGAATGTATTTGTTTTTACCCTCCCACGCAGAAGAGTTCCATTTGGCGGTGTTAGTACAGTTTACGCTACGTTATGGATATGCCCGATACGCAATACGGAAATGACGACACGAAAAGACGACAAGAAAAACATGTGTATTACGAAGGGTTGGAAACTCCTTAAGTCACATGCTTTAATGTGGAATTGCTACGTCATTGTGGGCCATAAATCACAGCAATCAATTAGCGCGGGTAAAACGTTAACAGGTGAACTGATTACTCCTGAGAGATATCGCTAAATCTCGGCGACTCCGTATATTTACACACCATCAACAGCCAATCTTAGGGGGATATTCATTTATGAAAATTATGTTTATGATTAGATTCGATTAGCTTCACACATAATTTGAATTACTGATGTATTTGTTTTAATTCGATATAACGATTTTATCACACTGCTGCGTCTCACTGGCACCAATATCACGTGTTTATTGGGGGCCACGTGATCGTCCACCTTCTCCACAGCTTCAATATAGTGTGGCGACCATTTGGGATATTAACCGAGTTCTTTCATTTTACATGATAATATGATATTGCAAATGACAAAACGTCTCTTTATTGTTTCAATTTGACAATGTTGAGATTCAATTTCAGAAAGAAAAAACTATGTTGCAGACACCAAGCAAAAAATCTCGTAATATTATTTTAGTTGTTTTCAATATATTATCATACATCATAGCAAAGTACAATGATAATTGTCATTGATTATCTGTTAACGTGTTTTTAAAGTATCAAATACTATATGCCGTGATATCCATACACATATATACTTTAACAGTATACAATGATAGGTGTAATGATAGGTGTAATGATAGTCACGATGACAGGTACAATGCTAGAAACAATAATAGATACAAATAGGCCTAACCGTGTTTCAATACTGATAAATTTAGCGATAGATGAAATGATAGATGCAATTACAGATGAAAATGATAAATGAAATGATAGATGCAGTGACGGATGAAATATAGGTTTAAATGTTACATGTATTAATAAATGAAATGCAATGATAGATGCAATGACAGATGAAATTATGAAAGATGAAATGATAGATGAATCATGAAAGGATAGACGAACGGATAGATGAAATGGGGGATGAAATGAAATTTTAAATATAAAAAGGATAGATGAAATGATACATGCACTGATGGTTGAGGTACAATGACAGATGCACAAGATAGATGAAAATTGATAAATGAAGTGAAAGATGCAATGGCGAATGAAATGAAAAATGAAATCAAAGATGCACTGGTAGATGGAATGCAACGATTAAATTAAATGAAATGTGAAATGAGAAATGCAATGATAGACGGTGTCTTAGACGCAACAATTGGCTTGGTCGTGTTTAAACAATGTACAGTAATAATTGCGATGATATGTGTACTCGTGTTTCACATCGTGGTTTTAGTTTATGTATACTTTGAGGAGATTACATCAGAAAGCTTGTTGGCGCCTTCATAGAGATCGATACCATCCACAGACAGACAAACCATTCTGGTGTGCACGAACTCAACAACAGCACGTTCTAACATGGCAGTTGTAGTAATTTTATTTACGTTGCGTAGAAAACTGGAGACAAACGGACGAACATACCATAAAACGTTTAAACTGGGGATAAACGGAGTCCAAAAGTCTACCATCATTACAATGAAAACGGCTTCAAACTACAGCTTCATTAGAAAATACACAATTTCATTGGAAAACAATTAAATCTGCGTTTACAACATGAATGCAAAATATCTCCGTTACATTTTCAACTGTCGGAAAAAGGTTTGAAGCGATACCCACGAGACTGCAAATACAAACTCATTTCAGTGGAAAACCTAATTAATAGATTTTATCCGTTTTTTGAGTATTTTCAAAAAATAAATCGCTCCTCTAGGGATTGGGTGTCATAAAACCTGCTGTTTGAGGTCAGTCCTTAACTTATGTGTCTGCCCAACTAACACTAGTTTACAGTCGACAAAAAAATGCACTAGGTTTGAGTAAGGTTCATGTATTCAAGTCTTTTGCTTTTAACTTATTCAGTATTATAACTGAAAATAAATGAAGTCGATGAAATCCATTTCTTTGTTTCTTCTACGTCTTAACAGCAGCAAAGATGATGTGCCCATGCTATCCTCTAAACATGAAGCCACTATCTATCATCTCACCAAAAGAGCATTATCTTGATACATCGGCCGGTCACGTGCCAATGGGCTAACCAAATGTCCCTGGCAGGGCAACACCTCTAAAAGGAGACCGTGTTAAAACCACAGAGAATATAAGATAAAAGTTTAAAACATAACAGTAAGGGCAGAATATCTTTTTTTGGTCTGTTTGTGTCCGAAATGTGCATGCGGTCGAACACACATGTCGCGCAATACGCTAATGCAGTGTATTAGAGCAGGCCATTTCTCTTCCCAAACCTGAAGGGTAGGACATATGCTCTACAGGGTGCCATTGTGTCCTCTACACATTGTGGGAACAGTGGTGTTATTTTCTCTATATCTCTATCCATAGCGTGTCACTAGACACTGGCCTTATATGGCCTTATACGTTTCGCCGACGTGAAAACACCGCAATACATTTGCAACCCGTGTTAAATCAGCGAGACGTTTGGCGACATTCCTAATGTTTATCATAATGCATTGGAATGACTACTGTAATACTAGGCGGATTTTGTTATTTGTTAAATGCATTTGTAATTTTGTATGTCAGCCACCATACATAATATAACCAATGGAATGCGGAGCTTCCTGTTAATGCATTGTACAGAACAATGCATTGTACAGAAATTATTTTTTAATCCCCAACGACAAATACATTCCTGACCACTCGAGAACTGCCGACTTCTTTATCCGTGCATTGTCAATTATTTTTTATCTTATAAGGCATAACCTTGTGCTCAAATCAATATCTGCAAATGCATAAATACATACTAAATTCGTATTCCGTTGAACAAGCCATCGACCCTTTCAACTTCAATATGTTCTACGAAGTCACGCTTGTACAGATGCACGCTTTCCCTACTCCATGCAAAATCTAAACCATTAGCATGCTTTTGGCAAGAGCTTCAGTTGTCAATGTTGACACCAATCTCACGTGAAGGGCACGTGCACACACTTCTGGCTGCGACGTTGCATTGGAGAACAAACAAAACTCTTTAAAAAAAAAAGTAGATGAAAACCGGGAAAATCGATCGGTCTGTTCAGTTTGTATTGATTTTCTCATGCGATCTTAACATTGAAAGATTCAAATTTAAGCCGACTCACAAGATTTCGATCGAGTGTAGGTTTACAAACTGGCGCGCTGAGAAGACAAACGGCCTCGGCAGACAGAGACAGGCTCGCACTTTGCACATACAACAACAACCTTCTTTGATATAAATATTTTGAATATTTCCATATAAAAATATATGGTTTGCCCTTCAAAGCCTTGTTAGGGATAAAGATATCTGGTTCGATGATAAAATGGACAGCTTTTCAATAAACTTAAACAAACCCAGACATTTAATGCTTAAACTTGGACAAAAAGGTAGCTAAAATTACACTTCTATTCAAGAAAAACAAGCAAAACTCTACGTCGTTCTCTATTAAGCCTGACAGTTTTAGGCACTATTTTAGGTTTGAAAAAAGCTTCCGGGTAGCGGTTATGTTTAAATTATCTATAGATAGCACAGGTAGGCAAACCAGTCATTTAAACCTGTCAGATAGATCTGAAGTTGATACACGCCCTACTTACTGTTGTAAAAACGATAACATTACACCACATGTTATTTACATTTCCGAGAGTAAAGTTGTAATAACAAGGAAAAGTATTGCAAGGCAATCCATAGTCCCCACCGACAATGATTTCTACAGTTAACAAACAGTACACTTATGTCAAACTTTTTTCGAAAGTAAAAGTCAAAGGTGAAATCATAAATCACAGTGACCTAATTCTTGCACTCTGCCATCCAAAAATGTCCTTCTACACCAAATCTTGACACTCCAGGTGAAATAGTACAAAAGATATGCCCCAGACAACTTTTTCAAAAGTTGAGAGCAAAGGTCAAAGAAAATGTCACAATGACGTCATATTGACCTAATTCTTGTACTCTATACTCCGCAATCCCAAGATGTCCTTGTACACCAAATGTGGTAAAATTCCAGGTAAAAAAGTATAGAAGATATGACGGACGGAAGGACGGATGGACGGACGGAGTGCTCCCGGGAACCGGTTGGGGACTAATATAAAAGGGCGGAAATGGGAACAAATGATTTCCCAAAACCGTAAGTGCAACACTAACGGAGAAAAATATGTGTGACTTCAAAATCAGAGAACATGTTAGATAATTTCAAGAACAGTCAGAAGATTACTAGATACGACAAGAGACGGAGATGTACACAGAAGGGCCAGTATAATACAAAACCAATAGACGACGGTGAAGTGCTATAACAGAAAAAGAGGAACAAAAGGAGACGGGAAAGTACAACAGGGGACGGTCAGATACAACAGGGGATGATTAAGTCAACGGGAGAAAGTTCGGATCAACAGGAGACGGGAAGGTACAACAAACGACGGGAAGGTACATTGTATAACAAGAGACGGGGAGATATAACAAGAGACGGGAAGGTATAACAAGAGACGGGAAGGTATAACAAGAGACGGGGAGATATAACAAGAGACGGGGAGATATAACAAGAGACGGGAAGGTATAACAAGAGACGGGGAGATACATGTACGCTGGGTGAAATATAACAACACTTGGTAAAACATAAATACGCTGGGTGAAATATAACAACACTGGGTAAAACATGAATACGCTGGGTGAAATATAAGTACACTGGGTAAAACATGAATACGCTTGGTAAAATATAAGTACATTGGGTAAAACATAAATACGCTGGGTAAAATATAACAACACTAGGTAAAACATAAATACGCTGGGTAAAATACAACTACACTGGCTAAAACATGAATAAGCTGCTGAAATATATGTACACCGGGTAAAACATAAATACGCTTGGTGGAATATAAGTACAATGAGTTATATACTAAAACAAAATTGTCGAAGGAGGGGAAATAACTCTAATAAATCGGTATGGAAAGTGGCCTGTGCACACAGCTACCTGTATCGCTAGTATATGAAAACAATATTATGATCTTTACATGTTAACGTTTATATGAAAATGAAATTGAGAAACTATTAAAATCGCCTTCGTAAGCAAATATGAAGGCATTGTACAAAAGAGGTTTCATTTTCTATCTATTTAACTAAGAGCAATTTGACCATGATCATTTTGTCTCAAAATATACAAAAACTATAATAATATATCTAAATACACAGTAATCACCATCTTGTCTGTAGAGAAATAAGTCCGCCTTAGAATGTACCATGTGTGCTGTAGATACTTTTACCGGTATACGTTTTTGTCTTTTACGTTGTTTTCAATCACACAGACTGACATATCTTTAATCGTTAAATCTGTTTTATTTAAGATAAAAATAGGGTCTAAATCATTTCAGAGGGACTTGTATTGGTGGGATCTAAATCAGTTCATAGGGACTTGTATTGGTGTAATCTAAATCTTTTCAGAGGGACTTGTATTTGTGTGATCTAAATCATTTATTCGTATTACTATGGCGATAAAAATGCCAACAGTATTTTATATCAAATTAACTCTCAGGCGCTTTTCTACCACGTACTACTAAGCTGACATTAAGTGTCTTATGATCACTGTGACGTACATGTAAAGTCGGAGTTTCTAGACAATATTGAATGTTATCTTATGAAAAGTTCTTTTTACACAACCAATTAAATGTTCTATGTAACGTTTCGATGACTAGTACGATATGTACACTGTCACCTTCATCAGACAAACACTACACGCATACATCTTCCACACAGGGGAGGCCATCCTTAAATGACTATAGCTGTTGATAGGACGGTAAACAATACTAAACCAAACCAAACCAAACCAAACTTAATCAGAAAAATGACCAGTGAAGCGTATATACACAAAGGTGTAAAATGTGTACGAGTTGTCCAAGAAATCGGTGTTGAATGTTATCGTGTGATGAACCGGTAACAGGCCAAATGACTGATCTGATATACCACATGGATTCAATGCAATTGTTCTCTGGTCACTTTCATATTGTTTTTATCTATGAATCAGCATAAAATAGACAGAGTAAGTATCTCAACTATTAACTAATAACTTTCATGTTGGGTTTTTTTTATCTATGAATTAGCATAAAACATACAGAGTAAGTATCTCAACTATTAACTAGTAACTTTTTTTGTTTTGTTTTTATCCATAGCATAACACAAATATATTCAAAGTGAAAACTGTAGCTGTTACCTAATAACTTTTATTTTGTTTTGTTTTTATTTATGACATAACTCTAGCATATATAAAGTGAGGACTGTAACTGTTACCTAATAACTTTTATTTTTGTTTTATCTATGAATAAGCTTAAGACATACATAGTAAGTAAGTTCCTATTTAATTTCACAAGTGAATATGGAACGCTAGGCAAAGTAAATATTTTATTGTATTTTTTTCCAGTTGACACATCAGTGGTACTAAAGCTCAAAAGAATGAAAATGCATGTCAACAATGATCCATAAGTTATATAAAAATAACGATAAAGAGGTAATGTCAATAGAAAACCCCTATAAATAGTAATACTTTTTTTAAAACATCGGCTACAATAGATTATTTAGTCTTAAACTAGTATTTCCTGTAAACCGTACAAGACTAAATTCGATCTGCAAAGTCATTGCCATATATCTTTATTTATTGTTCTCATAAAATAATAAATAATGTGACTTACTGGTACACACACCATAACACATGAACCTGTTATTGGAATAATATACATTATAACGAATCATATATAGTCGTTGTTGTAATGATATTTTTAAATATACTACATCATAAAGGATGACCTCATCAATAAACCATATGTAAAGATTATAACAAACATAATCGCCAATGCAATGCTTTGTATTTTTACATCCTGCTTTAATTTGAACTCGTCAATGTAAGGTGTACACAATGTATTATGAAATAAACTTATGAATTTAATCATATGTTTTTGTACATCCGATGATAGGATACTTATCCCTCAGTGTTTATTAAATTATAACAAAGGAAATATTTAATCAATGTTATTTATATGAATTTCACACTGTTTCAAATTACCCATCAATGCTATGTTACGTGTGTGTAAACCACACTATAACACGTACTCATCAATGTAATACATATATGTGAATACCACACTTTCAAACATGTTCTCGGCAATGTAATATATGTACATGTATGTGTAAACCACACTATAACACGTACTCATCAATGTAATACATGTGTGTAAATACCACACTAAGATATATGTTCTCGTCAATGTAATACATGTACATGTATGTGTATACCACATTTTAACACATGTACTCATCAATGTAATACCATGTATGTGAATACCACACTTAGATATATCTACCCATCAATGTAATACATGAATGTGTATATGACACTTAGATGCATCTACCCAACAATGTTATACATGTATGTGTATACCACACTTAGAAACATGTACTCGTTAGTGTAATACATGTATGTGAATTACACACTTTTACACATGTACTCATCAATTAAATACACATATGTGTATACCACACTTAGATAAATGAACCCATCAATGTTATACATGTATGTGTATACCACACTAAGAAACATGTACTCGTCAGTGTAATACATGTATGTGAATTACACACTTTTACACATGTACTCATCAATTAAATACACATATGTGTATACCACACTTAAATAAATGAACCCGTCAATGTTATATCATGGCTGTGTATACCACACTTAGATAAATGTACTCGTCACTGTAATACATGTATATGTGTACCACACTTAGATAAATGTACTCGTCACTGTAATACATGTATGTGTATACCACACTTAGATAAATGTACTCGTCACTGTAATACCATGTATGTGTATACTGAACTTAGATATATCTACCAATCAATATAATAACATGTATGTGTATACCACACTTGGATACATTTACCCGTCAATGTAATGCCATGTATGTGTATACCACACTTAGATATATCTACCCATCAATGTAATACATGTATGTGTATACCACACTTGGATACATGTACCCGTCAATGTAATACATGTATGTGTATACACCACTTAGATAAATGAACCCGTCAATGTTATATCTCGTATGTGTATACCACACTTAGATATATCTACCCATCAATGTAATACATGTATATGTGTACCACACTTAGATAAATGTACTCGTCACTGTAATACATGTATGTGTATACGACACTTAGATATATCTACCCATCAATGTTATACATGTATGTGTCTACCACACTTTAACACATGCGCTGTGTTATATGCATAACATAACTTCTTTCTTCATTAACAATTGTTTGCATTGAAGCCATGTTAAACTGTTTGTTCCATATACCCATCACTTTGTTATCTCTAAAACCTGATATCGCTTTAACGAAACTATATATATATGTCATTTTGAAAATGTTCATTAAATAGTTTGTAAAATGGGTCTTTTGCAATAAGCCCGTATCACATATCAGGATTGTAGAGCTGTTCTTATCCCCAGATTTTAAATCTGCTCCCTAGGGATTTAACGACACTACATGTATTTATACAATGAAGACATTTTATCATATTTTTTCATTAATAATTATCCTGTTGATTATTAATTAATACAAAATAGCCGAATTGTTATGCGATGATATTTTTACTAGTATTTTGTCGTTTTTTATCTGAATTATAAGTTTTTGTTGTCAAGTTTCAAAGCAGTCAAGTTTTGCTCTATGACTAATCTCATATAAAACTAGCAACATTGGATTTTTTTTTTAAATTCTGCATCCCGATCCGTTTTTTAAAATAAAAGCCACATTTTCTCGGTTTTGAGTCATGTACGCAAATTGCTTGTTATTTTGTTTCATTTAAATATCTCGATTGTGTATGTATTTTAACCATTAATAAACTGCATGTGGTGCTGGATTGCACAATCTTTTAATGCTATTTCTTTTGCCATTCTTCGGGGAAGTGGTTTCTCGACAATGGGTGAAGACTTCATAGGCCACGGGGTTGCTATATGTACATCTGATTATTCTTGTAACTCGTTTCTGCAAAATTATTAATACTGGAGTAGTCAGTCACAACCTATAATGCTGTTTATGTTGGCGATCTAGACGTTAATTTGCGAATTGTCATTAGTAATAAAAAGTTCTTATTAATTTGATGAATATAATTTCTTTTCAAACCGTAATAAACGCACCTTCAAAAATCAGTCCATCTAAATTATAATGACCGGACCTAATCTAACTATCAGATTAGCTAACTTGTTAAAAGAGCAGTCAGTTTCACCTATTGATAAAACGGCTATTGGTCCGGAAGGATGTAATACAGTTATTGGAGTGTCTGTTTTACCTAACTGTTTATAAACATGATCTGTGGTTATACAAACGAGCTGTCTTGGTAACGTCAAATGATCTGATCAACGAAAAGGACTTCACTGGGGTGGTTTTTTTTGTATAAGGATTGGTTGATGCTTAATTTGGAATGTCACGGCTGAAACGACCCAATTTTGCTCAGTAACCGGTAATAGCTTTCGTGTAAGCAAAGTAAGCCGTACTAACAAAAGTAGGAACTATTTCAACAGAATAGCTGGATACTATTATTTTTGAAATATCATGAATTGCATAACATCAAAACAATACATTTAATGTTCAAATAGAATATTTGCAATGAAGGTTGTAAATATTGTTTCAGAGCGAAAATTAATTCATCATGTGTCACCGTGTGCAATATCGCGCCGAGTGAGGATGCCAGGCATATTGAACAACATAAAACCGAGGACACATCCAATGTCGTAGAAGGGTATGTATAAAGCGATTTTACAGGAGACAGTAAATAATCTCAAAATCTTTTGCACTGTTAAGTAAACACTTGTAAAAGTTAAAACCATTTCATCAAGAAGAAAACAATCGTTGACCTAATATTTCAGCTTTTATTCTAAAAGGGAAGACACGGCATTGTTGTCAAGTCCAAATACCCGTGTCATAAATACAAAATACCATTACTAAATGAGCGTTGGTTGAACCAAATTTAAGGCATGGTGTGGAGAATCTCTCATTTGTAACAATGGGGTCACTTTCATGTACAATCTACCCACATCAAGGGCAATCATATGTTAAACAAACAATGTTGTTATTAGTGTGTTGAACACTCAATGAAGTTTGATTTATTTCCATTGATGAAACACATTGTATATACAATGACAAAGACAAATGAAAAATTCTCCAAGCTGGAAATGCATTCAGATGATTATTTTCAATTCGGCAAAAGCTGGCATGAACACAGCTTGTTTTGTCAAAAAATGTACTTCAATTAACAAAACAAAATATAAAAAGCAATAACAACAAAAATGGCACAGGCAAAATAATAGAAGACTTACGGACAGCAAAATACGGGAAGATTTATGACACTTGATATTCCTACAAAACAAATTTACACTTAACTTAATATTTCACCAAAACTGAATAGTTCAAACATAATGACATACACACAAATATTAGAATAAGTTTTTAATAAAACTTTCTTTTTTGACAACAATAGCAAAACACGTTCTATCAACTTACGGGGTTTCATGTCCTTTTTTCAAATACTGTATAAATATATCAAGTGAGTCTCATTATGGAAAATTACGGTAGGAAATCGCTGACACATATTCATAGAATGTATAATTACTGATAGCAGAGGGGAACCCTTCTCCTGTCTGACCATACATTTTATATTGTATTAGTTTGTGTCATTATGATAACGCTTACGCATAACACACCATTTCATTGTAAACAAAATTGCTGGCAGTGGAAGTGTCAGTGAATGAAAATGTTAACCGCGTCAGCTACGTACGAAGCGAAGAGTTGCCAAATAGTTAAAAGATACTGCAGAAATTCGAAATTACGTTTGGGAAGCAGAGTATCCGGTAGGAAGATACATAAAGCTGACGTGGAATCGAGCGCAGTGTTGTTCATGTTGTGAATAAGTATTAAAAAGCATTTTACGTGGCTAGAATGTTTGTCTTAGGAACACGGAGGAATATACAGTGTATTTCCGTATAGTTGCTGCGAAGGGAAGAGATTAGTAAGGGTACTTGTTAGTATAATTTTGCGATGGGGCCATCCGTGGGATATTTTGTGATGTTATATCACGGATTTCGATGGTCTAATCTAATTCCATGGTTATACAGTAGGGCCATGACGTAATCAACACATAATGTTATATTGTTCCGGGTCCAGTTAACTGGTAATGTTTTATTGTATACTTTAAAAAGGAAATGTTATCCTGTTTCGTCCATTTAAAACTTATAAATAGTACTTAATTCCAAAAAAACAAGTCTAAAGGTGTCTGATACCAAAGGAATAGTGTGTATGAAATAACTCCTACCAGAGTATATGACAGCTGCAAAGGTACGGTCATTTACACGTGTCTGTATTATTTACAGTTGTAAAAACTGAATAGTATATATCATAAGTTATGTACTCGTTATTGTGTAACTCGGATGATTCAGTGTTGCTTCCCCTTGTTCATGGTGTGTATCATCATACTATTTTAATTACTCGTAATTGTAATATGTATATGTTCAATAAACTACACCAACTGTAGTCGTAATTGTAATATGTATGTGTACATCAAACTATATCAGCTGTACTGGTAATTGTAATATGTATGTGTACACCAAACTATATCAGCTGTACTGGTAATTGTAATATGTATGTGTACACCAAACTATATCAGCTGTACTGGTAATTGTAATATGTATGTGTACACCAAACTATATCAGCTGTACTGGTAATTGTAATATGTATGTGTACACCAAACTATATCAGCTGTACTGGTAATTGTAATATGTATGTGTACACCAAACTATATCAGCTGTACTGGTAATTGTAATATGTATGTGTACACCAAACTATATCAGCTGTACTGGTAATTGTAATATGTATGTGTACACCAAACTATATCAGCTGTACTGGTAATTGTAATATGTATGTGTACACCAAACTATATCAGCTGTACTGGTAATTGTAATATGTATGTGTACACCATAATATAACATCTGTGCTCTTACTTGTAATATGTATATGTTCAATACACTACACCAACTGCAGTCGTAATTGTAATGTGTATGTATACACCAAACTATACGCAACACTTTAACAAATGTACACGTCATTGAAATATGTATGTGTACATCACAATATCACATATTTTCCCGTTATTTTAATAGGTTATTGTACATCACACTCATATGAAAGTACATGCTTTACTTCGCTTTATATAGCTTTATAGAGGACATAATATGAGAATCAAAATCGTTTAGCGATACCGTTTGTTTTCAACTAATTAATCACATGTGTGTCTGTCTTATGTTTGTTAACTGGTGGTATATACATCGACCGGGTCAGTTCCTTCAATGCACACATCACACTTTAGTTTGCACAAAACATGCATACACATTTGTTTTTAGCACATTCTTTTCAGCTGTTAAAACATCAAATCAATAGACTCATCGAGCCGCCAGCCAGCAAGCAAACAGGTACGCACAGGTAATTCTTGGGAACTGAATCCTCTAGCTGACGTCAGCTATCATTTCAGTGAATTTTACACAGCTGACCTACTTAACACAGACAGGGTCGATTGCTGTATGCAATTTCTAAACCACGCCATACAGATACCTTGTCGGCTGGTACACTCGACGGAGCAACATGAAGGTTAGCTTTGTTGTATTATTGTTGGTCGTATGTGTAGCCTACAGCGCCATCGACCTTACGAGTGCTCAAAGTGTTTTGGGAGAATGTGTGAACGAGACATTGGTATTGGGAGCTGCCTGCAAGGCGAAACCACAACATCCTAACTTTTTTAAATTGATAGAAGGGCTCATCGAAAAAGATACGGCTCTTCTTGTGTTAGAGCTGACCATTCCTGATGTCGACCCGAACGTTCGGAAGCGCCACAGATTTGACCTGGTCAAGACGGATTTAGGAGAGACACTTTTGACACTCAAATCACAACTGGAATTTCTTACCATAAATCTTCCCCTCCTGAGCGACAGAGTAGACCGACAACCTATGGAATTGATCCCCTCTCCCCCCGGATGTTTAACTAACATAACGATAACCGATGCTCTAGTGAAAAACTGGCTTCTTTGTGGACTAACAAAGGACAAAGACGGCGTCAAAAAGTTATTGGTCAAGAAAGTGTGCTTAGCAAAACCTTACGAGGAACCCGACGATTGGTTCTTGTTCAGAGATACCTATTACCACGAGTGTACTGAAACATCTATAAAAGATTCAGACTGGATAATGTTAAATGAAGATCCATTGGTTCGACTGGGTAAGAGAATCTTAAATTATGGCGTAACAATCATAACGATACTCTGTGTTATCATATTAACCATGTACAGACGCTTGTTTCAAACCAAAGCACGTTTATTTCTTTTTAAACTACATCAACCCAAGACAAAAACATGTGAAGTTGTTGAAAGGTCTTCTTGTGAATCCGACGAAGTTCAACTTTCTCCGAATAAAATCAACTTTCCAGCTTTTAAATTCGAACGATGTAAATTTGTTTGCAGTGGAGGCCGACGATCAGATCGATGGAAACAAATAACGACCGAAAAAACAACGTATAAGCTCAACATCACCGGGTTTTGGTTTGACATTGAAAGGGATGCTCTGATATCACAGAACTCTTTCGGACTAGTGTCCCTTCTTCAAGCTTCCGTTGAGGAGATCAGTGATACGGTGTGTAAATGGTGTAAGCGATGCTGTTGTGTACCTAGACTCTGTACATGTCTGCACCTTCTGCTTCACATTCTCTTCTGTATGATAGTCACAGCCGGAGTGCTTGTACCTGTGTTTCTTTTTTATAAATGTGATCCGTTTCATACATTGTTGGATGGAATCGTCAGTCTGTTGATTTTTATTGTTGTCCCTATATCAATGGTTGTGACAAAAGCTACGCTTGGTTTCTGCAGGCACGAAATAGTTTATTCCGCTCAACTTATTATTCTGGAAGTTACATTTTTCTTTTTGGCGTATTTTATAGTAGCCATATTAGCCCGAGTGATAGTGATCATCCTTGTTGGGTTGGCATTGAAAAGTGGATCGGATATTTATACACTAGTTTCTTCAACAGTGCTTTTTGTTTCTATCAATGGCTACAAACAACTTCAGAAGACACATACGGAATATCTTGAGTTCCTTGACAAGTGCATGAAACACATACCCAAGTCAGTGGATGAAAGCAATACACTAAATGCACGCGTCTTTAAAAACAGAGTAGTTCCTTCAGACCCAGGAGACGAAACAGGGCCAACACAAAAGGAAAAGAAACTTTTTCTGACACTTAAAGGGTTTGTTTTGTTCTATTTGCCAAACGGAGAATCTGCGATCAATCGCGACTTTTTTCTTAACCTCTGCCGAGATGACACTAGTCATTCCCCTGGCGATTTAAGATGGAATTTCTTGATGGGCATTCTTAAATTCATTTTCTGGGGAATTGTTGTTTCGGGAATACTATTTGTACAACATATGGTAGCCAAAAACTTCGATAGTTCGCTATACAGTCAAGCACCCGCGGCTGTATTAGGCGGGTTGATACCCATTTTCTTTGATTCTGTGTTGTTCCCTGAACACAAGAAAGCAGAAAATACAAATTTGACCAGATTATTAAACAACGCAGCAACAAAATTCAAAAAGGACTATTATGTTGCTGACTTCGAAATGGATAACGATCCTAGCGTTTATGATAACGACCAACCGCCAAATGTCTGGCAAAAAATATGTATTGAAAAATCACGATGCACTGGGTGCTGTTGCATTCAAGGGGAAACAGAAGAGTTGTCAGATGAACAGACGACTGAAAGAATTAGAGTCATAAAGACAGAAGCGGAAAAACCTACAGAAGAAGATGAGACATGCCATGGCAAAGAAGCCGAGGAAGGGAGAGCGAAAGATAAAGGACATCTTTCGGATATAAGTGGAATAAAAGGTGGTTTAAAAAATCCAACTTTTAACAATGACAGCGATAATCGCGTTTAGGTTTTGCCTAATTTTATGATGAAAACTTAGAAAATGTATGCCATCAAACGACTAGAACAAAGGTAGTATATGCAGTTTTCATATTTCCAAATTTGCATAAATACAAAGTCGATTACAACATACCTTAATTTTTTCCTCACTAAGCTTGACCGTATGTAAGTTATATTTTTATACAAATTTGTTATACGGAATTGATACAATTTCTTGTTCTTGATCCATGTTCAAGCTAACGGAATATTTTTTTCAGAATTATTTTGTTATCATTTCAATGGCAAAATATGTATAATATATATCAATATAAAATATTTGGTTAACTAAAGACCTTCTAAGAACTGGATGCTGTTTAAGAATGTTCATGTTTGCATGACATTCATATTTAGATAAAACGTACATACCAATATTTTTCACACTCCTGCAGGTCGGAGAAAAAAATTCACCTGCTGTTACCTACTGCATGTATCGTAAGGGGCGACTAATTTGGGAACCTCCTGCAGAATTGGGGATTTGCTTTTGTGTCCTCTACTTGGGAACACAATAAGCGACCAAAAATAAATCTGCTTCACCCGTTGAAACATTGGGGAACTTTATCTTTCTACATCTATTTACCTTTTATTTCCTAGCGCATTGCTTGGCAATACCTCACTTCTGGCTTTAATGTTAAGCGTTCGCCCAGGTGAGGAAGGTAATGGTTTCTGTCCCCAGGACTGGACTGTTATTCCCTGCTTAACGTTCAGCATTTAGGGTAGTGGCAACAACTGGTTCACCCGTTGTCAGTATAATTTGACTGGGCGGGATGCTGTGCTGGGTGCTTTCGGCATGATATTCCAATTAGATAGCACTATAAAGTCGGCATCAGATCCGCGATATCACAAAGAGGCAAGTACCCCAACACACCCTGTCTCCTTGCACACATACACACATGCAGACATACACAACACTCGTGGAGGCACGTCCTTAAATGATCATAGCTGTTAATAGGACGTTAAACAAAATAAAACCAAACCAATATTTTTGAAAGACTTAAATAAGAGTAGTGACATTGTTATACAATTTTTATTGGCTATCTATATCTGATAATAGGGTCAAATAATGACATACACTAGATAAATAGAACCAACACAGTAAGCCAGGCTCTCTGCCCAATCATCACCGTTTGCGTATCCTCTCGTTTTTCTGTCTTAACAGGTTTTTATTTTTATTTTAAGGCCATTGTTTTTCCGTTGTTTTACCGGTTCCATGTATTTTGGTGAACTACAGAAATTTCAATATTTTTCTTCGTTTGGTAATGGTTGTTTGTGAGTGTCATGAGCTTTTATATGGGGCTGTGTACTATTGCTCGTTGATATCATGTGTACTGCTTAAGCTTATAATTTGTACCCAACCTTAGCTGTTACATAATAACATAATTTACATAATATTTTTGTATTTTCCAAGATTAATAATATTTTATCATAATAATTGTAAATTGGTTGTTTCACAATTTTACCTATAATTTAATAAATGACTATTTCATAACAATCAGACTTTTTTCTGTATTTCTTTCTTGTCGAAGAAAGCGTTGCAACAAGACAAGTACTGGTATCTGATCATGTAACAATATATTACATATAGTTGAACGATATGGGGATATCTTTGTCGCTAGCTAAAATTCTTTACAATTCTAGCATGACGAGATTGGAATGTCACATGTCCTTAGCCTTAGACTGAAATGACCCTATCTTGCGTATTTATACTTATCTGATATTTTCCCGCGTACCATATTATTTCGGGAAAAAAAGCATAGTTAACAAGTATCTGATATGGGGTCCCAAATAGATATATTTAGAAATGCCAAACAGATTGAACGAGATAAAACCAGTATCACAGTTTCCATCGGTGGTAGAGAGAATTGCAGCAAGCATGCAATGTAACTTTACTAATTTCGAAATCTGTTTCACAGGTAATTCAGCTAAAAGCTTTTAAACAACTTGTTCCCTAAAGAAAGAAAACGATTGTGAAGTTATCATTTTAGTGTTTATTCTAAAGCAGTGGCTTCGTTTAAGTGTCCAATTTCTTTTATCACCTTTGTAAAACATACTATTTCAAAGGAGCGTCAGTTGAACCAAATGTAAAAGCAAAGCTACTAATTATGTGGAAAGTCCTTTCATTTTTAAACAAGAGGCCCAAGGGCCTTAGCGGTCACCAGAGTTATATCATAGGTACTGGTAGCTTTATTTTATTGTTTAGATGTAATGTGGAAATCAGCATGTTAACTAAGTGAAATACAATACTTGTCATGTCATCAAAGGATAAGAATTTTAAAATATCGGTAAATGTTCCCTTTGGGGCCCCAACATGGCCTCTGGGGATGGGGCATGAATCCCAATTTTCCAAAGTAATACTCTCATCTACCTAAAATGATTCTGACTAAGTTTGAATACCTTTCTGCTGAAAATGGATAAAATATACTCAAAAGTGTTATTTCCCTATTTAAACCACAGGGAGAAGAGATAGCCCGTCGGTCCTGAAATTTACAATTTAAATCAAGCCCATGATGATCTTTCCATCCATGCAGAGAAATTGATTGTAGTACCCCTGAATCTGGAGAAGAAGATTTTTGAAATATTGGTTAATTTTCTCTTTGGGGCCACACCCTGGCCCCTAGGGTTGGGGTGGGAATCCCAATTTTATATTTTAAAACCATCTTCCTCCAAGGATAATTCTCACCAAGTAAGTAGAATTTCCTACAGAAAAAGGTCAAAATATACCCTTAAGTGTTGTTTCCCTATATAAACTATAGTAAACTTTACCCCCTCCCCAAGGGAGAACGGATAGCTCGGGGGTCCTGAAATTTACAATTTAAATAAAGCCCATGATGAGCTTTCCATCCAAGGAGAGAAAATGACTGTAGTACATCTGCGTCTGGAGAAGAAGATTTTTGAAATATTGATTAGTTTTCGCTTTGGGGCCCGCCCTGGCCCCAGGGGTTGGGGTAGGAATCCCAATTTTACAATTTTGTAGCCTCATCCACCAAGGATGATTCTGACTAAGAATAATTTCCTACAGAAAATTGTCAAAATATACTCAAAAGTGTTGTTTCCCTAAATAATATAGTAAACGTTACCCCCTCCCCAAGGGAGAAAGGATAGCTCGGGGGCCTGAAATTTACAATTTAAATAAAGCTCCTGATCATGATCTCTCCATCCATGCAGAGAAAATGACTGTAGTACCTCCGAGTCTGGAGAAGAAGATTTTTGAAATATTGGTTAATTTTCCCTTTGGGGCCCCGTTGGGGTAGGAATTCCAAATTTACAATTTTGTAGCCTCATCTACATGTACCAAGGATGATTCTGACCAAGTTTGAAAAAATGCCATCCACTGGTCTTGAGAAGAAGTTGAAATTGTAAAAAGTTTACGCACGACGCGCGACGGACGACGGACGACGGACGATGACGGACAGAATGTGATCGGAATAGGTCACTAGAGCAAAGCTCACGTGACCTAAAAATGAGGTCATGGCACGTAAACTCTACCCAACCCAAAGCTGATCATAGATAAAACAAAGAATGTTAGTTTCTGTTTACTCACCGTCAATTTGAAGCTCCTTTACTACCTTTTTTCAGCTTTGCACACATACATTGACCATGACAAATAAACACACACACAAAATAGGAATGCGTCCAGTGAAGTGTTATATATAGATTCCTTATATCAATGATATTGACCTTCCAAGGTTATAGGTGTCAAACATGTTGAAAACTTTGAAAACAGTGTCTGAAGAATCAAAAAGTATTTATATTTGGATAAAATGTAAACCGTACGTGACATACTCTTTTTAACTAATGTTTTTTTTAATCGGGTTGGCAGATTTGTTATTCACCTTTGTTTTCTTAAGTCAATATTGTTCGCCAGTGTGCGTTCATACGTCACATGAACAGATCTTTTCAAATCTAATCATATTCATCGATCACAGACATAGTCATGTCATCTGTCCCAAATATTCAAATCGAGCTCGTCTAATGAAGCAGAAATGGCTAAAGTATTATCTCTTTGAAAAGGATCCTACCATTCATTAGAAAGGGGGGTTGTTCCGTGAAATTTAGCCAGGCAAAGGGAGATCATAAATGATGCAAATAAAGCTAAGTTTTTATATCCTGTTCACACAAACATGGCTCGTTTACAACAAATATTTATACAACACGCAAGTACTTTTTATACAGTTGACTGGGAATTCATCCACATGGTTAATTAAACTTCAAAATGCAAAATCTATAAATTAGATTACCGCTCTTTATTTTTGATTATGCACCGCCCACACAACATAAACCAAATAGAAAGAAAGGAAATCGGATAATAGCTCATTACGTTACAAATAAAAGCATAACACACATTCGCAATTAACGTTATCGGTGGGGAGATAAATGGTAAAGAGTAAACGATGTTTATGATATCCATCACGTATTTGTATCTTTGATCCCAGAGATTGATACCTAGAGCAAGAAAGCACTTGATGAAACTCTATATTTATAAGTGACAACAGTTATTACATGTGTGTTTGTATCGTTGATACTTGGCTACCAGAGATAGAGTACACGTATACCGGTAACGAGAGTACGAGGACACCTGACGAAATTGTGTATGTATATGTGACAACAGATCAAGCTAAATTACATATACCGTCAATGATTTCCTAAAATAAACTGTGTTACTATGGACAATCCTTTTGTATACCTGTCGACCGTGACATGCATTGGCGAAATACATTTAATCGCATTTTGTATATGCAGTGGTGTATATGAAAGTCACGTTTACAATTAGCGACCGACTCAAGATTTAAACATCGTAAACTGGTTGGAACAAGCAGTACCAAGGAGAATCATTATACGTGACATTGATAAAACTTAAACGTGAATCATGAACATGTCTACCGACACAGGTAAAATAGCTACGTCCATTGTACGTCCGTGGTGAATTACATGATGTACATCTGTAAAACGCACGTAAAGCGTTTGTATTACGTATAGAAACGGAGACAACCTTAATACGTCTGTTTGTAAACATCCGTACGTTGCTATTTTACCTGTGTAGTACAGAATACAGAAATTAGTAAAGAACACCAACTAAACAACACTAAACAATAGTAACTTAATATTGACTAAAACCACCAAACAGTATCAACTTGATAATATTACCTAAAAACAGTAACAAAATGATATCAACTAAACAACATTAACTAAATACCTGTATGTTCATACTGACTAAACTTCACCAATAAATATCTAATAATAACTATAACTTTAACAGCAGAAATTAAAATCAACATAATAAGGTTAAACAAATTAATTATAATTTAACTCTAAATACACAAAAATATCAACAATCAACATTTAACATAGTTAACTAACAAACTATAACTTAACAACACTAAACAATATTAACTACACAACAGTATTTTATCACCACTGACTAAACAACACCTATCAATATCAAGTAGACACTATTAGCTTAACAACTATAAATAAAGAATAGCAGCTTTACAAAATTAACTAACGATACTATACATTATTACATAACTATACAAAAGTATAAATAAAATAAACCAATCGACGTTACATTTCTTTCAGAGGAATAAATTGAACAGGTATTCAGTCAAGTGTGTCGGTGATTATAACGCATGGCAATCATTTATTTGTTGGTTTGTGATACCGTTTAACGAAGATTTATACCAATGAAGACAGCAAAGTCTAATGGAAGTATCAGCTACAAACGATTTATTGGACATATCCCGTTCTGCTGTACGATAAATTAAACAATACTAAAACGAATAAACTAGTCGTATACATGATGAAAAATAAGTAAGCATAGTAAAAACGTCAATACAAAATTTATATTCGGTCAACTATTTGTAAACTGAATGAAAAACTAAAACACTGTCACTTAAAAGATATTCAGTGAATATTTCAATCCCCCGGGAGGAATATATTTACACTTGATTGAACGCTCTTACATCAAATGAAACATTAGTTCACTAGTAACACACGTTAAACGTAAGCCCACAGAGTGAAAAAATTGTACATTTGGTAATAAGAACATTAGTAATGAAACAAAAGACACACAGGTGAAATATTAATACACAGGCGCAACATAATCACACCTTTAACACATTAATACGCTGAATGAAATATAAGTAGAACACGTGAAACGTTATATCACTTGATAAAAGATTAAACTGACTGAAACATTATTACACTTGGTAAAATGTTAGTTCACTGTTTGAAACATATATACGTAGGATGAACTATAAGTACACTGTGTAAAACATTAACAGGCCGGGTGAAATATTAGTTACCACGCGGGTGAAACATAGGCAAAAGAGTGAACTATTTATACACTGATGTAAAAACACCAATACACTGAAAGAACACCGGGTAAAATATTAATACGCTTGGTGAAATATTAGTACACTGGATAAAACATTAATACGCTGAGTGAAATATAAGTACACTGGGTAAAACATTAATACACGTGGTAAAATATAAGTACAATGAGTTATATACTAAAACACTAGGTGCAATATTACTAAATAAGGTGAACAATCAATGCAAGGACTCAAACATATGTGCACTGTGTGAAATATTAGAACCCTGAGTGAACCATAGTAAAATACGTGAAATGCTAAGTGAAACGTTATGGGAAACGTTGTGGCACTTGCTAAAACATTTCACCACTGATGTGTGAAACAGAAGTACACCTGTTGAAGCGGTAATACAATGGGTGGACATTATTTTACTGGGTTAACTCATTCACCCTGAAGTTTCATAATGAACTTTTCCTACTTTTAAATTGGAGCATCATGGGGAAATGGAATCCCGTTTATTTTGACAGGTATGTAAAGCAGACCTGCAAATGATATTTATCATAATAGCTGTTATATATAATTCAATATCCTGTCTCTTACAAATAAAAAAAAAAACCGGACATACACAAACAAGTCGTTGAAACTACTTTAAATGAAAACTATAGGTAAATACGTACACTTTAAAAACTATTAACAAAATTTATATTACACCTTGAATAAACTGTAAATAAAACAAATCATTAGACTCCGTTCATTGAGAGATTACGTATTAATTTATCGTAGGGGGATTAATAGCGTTGTGCTTTAACTAAATATTACTGTTCAAAAGTACAGGTAAATACCGTTCTGCTTGAACTAAATAATAATGTTCTAAAGTACAGACTGCTATGATGAGAAAATATTACACAATACCGCACATCTGCAGATATTACCTGTCTGAAAAATTAAATGTATATAATTTTCAAATAAATAATCCATACTTTATCATTAAGACAAATTCGCCATTGATAGTAATATATGGACTCATGTGCTCAGTTTCTTCCTTTTGAATTGAAAAGAATACTGCTTCTGTAATTATATACACTGTATAGGTAAATTCTCAGTGATTCTAAATATAGTACATTACATTGTTTTGGACCAGCGAAGACAGAATACTGAACTCGTATAGGATTCTAAGTGATTCTAAAAATAGTTTAATACAACATTATCAACCAATGAAAACGCCGCAATCGGGTATTGCACCACCAGATGTAAACACAAGACGGTGTTTATATAGAGATCGTCTGCTGTGCACGAGTATATCGTCTGCTAGATAACCGATACATCCGGTAGTTAAGCGGACGTTAAACCTATCAATCAATCAATCAATCAATGTGCACGAGTACATCTACAATACCTACTATACTCAACATGGTGGACAAGGAAGACAGGTGTCATGTCAGTTCCGGAAATACTCTTAGAACATGTAATACAAGGTTAGTTTTGTGTGACAACGAAAAGGTTCAGCAAAGCTTGTCAGCTGATCTATACGAGAGCTATTTATACTAGGTTGTTTGGCTATACATTTAACACAGTGTATAGGGGTTTCCTTGAAGTGGCTATCCCTACTTGTTTTACTAGTATAACGTGGGATTTCCATGTTATTTTCACAGTTGTATTTATTCAAAATCAACGTTTCCTATGTATATATATATATATTTATACTTGTATGATACTTTTAATTAATAACATTTTGTTGATTGATGTTGGGGGCTACTGTTAAGGTACGATTAAATCGCCACTTTGTTGTAAAAACATTGACGAATAGATCGAGCTAAAATAGCAATTAAGGCTGTCTCATATCATTTATAAAACATATTTCATATGGTTTTAAGTTGTCATTGTGTAAAGTACTTAACACGAAGGTTTAGGTACAATCCCTTTATACATATTACATCTTATTCTGTGAAGAATGAAGAAAAACCTCACCAGCATTTGTATCTTTTCATATTGGACTCCCTACTTTCATTGCAATCATCTGTAATTCTGATATGTTCAGATATGATCAACACAATTGACTTTTGGAATTGCATATTATACTCTTGTCGAAATAAGTGCCAATTTCCAAAACATGCCTATGTGGATTGAATTATATTTTAACTGAAACGTGTTCAATCATGTTCTCCGATTTCAATAGCAATCTACCACTGCCTTATTCAGCATGTAATTGGAAGGGCAGTAACTCCATTTTATAAAATATGATAACAGTTTAGGGCTAGAACCTTGTCGTTCTCTGCCGAAAATTGTCGTTTCTTACACTCACTTACACGAGTGAGAGTAAGAAAAGACCACTCTACTTAATGCCTGGTATATATGTTTTCAAAAACTACCTGATGTTAATTACATATCCGTCATACTTCAATGAAGGTATATAGACCATATCGCCCATGAATGTTTCAAACAAATCAGGACAACAAATGTAACACTTATCTAGAAAAAAAACATGTTAAGTTCTCCTTCGTCGTCTTGGTCTTATGAATTGGATTAAGATGCATGTTAAAAAACTCCATTGTCAATACATTTGAAAGTTTTAAATACATCGTTTGCTTTCTGGAAATGTTGTTTACTTACACTGAATAGATATATGTTATCAATAGGAAAACGTAACAATAATATATATAAAATAAATGAATAAATATTTAAATATAATTGTATATCTCGGTGCATCTTTATTTTGTTTCGGCAACGTTTTTACTGATCTTTCTATTTAATAGGGGCAGCCACCTGTACAGACGACAGTCAATCTGGTACGCCTATCAACGTATAACCTCAACCCAGCTGTCTTGGATGACCTTGGGTTGAACAGAAACAATGTCGCGTACTCTCTCAACAAGAAAGGACGATGGCTGGTACCTCAGATTCTGAAACACGAATTAAACAACAGTGATGAAAATTTCAAAGTTGACCTTGTCGAATGTCATAAGCTGAAACGCAAAATCAAATACACACGGTTCCATTCAAATGATGGCTTTCCGAGAAAGGTTTCACCTAAGAAAACTTACTTTGATTTGAATAGCCTCGAATGTAAGACATCAGCTCCTACAGTAGAGATTATAACTCTGTGTCCGACGACGAGCTCACTCGCACGTTATTCTAAATACCTCGATTACACATCGACACAGGGTGATGATGACACGAGCGAAACTTTCCACAAAGAATCAAATCGTCTGAAAAACAGAACAAGGACACAGAGAACGAAGATGTTCATGGATATGGCAATGGATGAGTGCCAGGATGAATTTGACTATTCCGAGAATGAAGACGATGATATAGATCCTGACGAGGACGCTTACAAACCACGTCCAAATACGTTGTGCGTCGGCGACATCCTGTTTCATTCTAACGACATGCAAGAATTACTCTGTAGAGAACTGATCTCGTCTAAAAGTACAGATGCTCTGAGAAAACAATACAACAAACATCCACCTGCAGAAGAACGAGAGATGGAGAATGGAGCGACAGGGGGTCATTCAATGACACGCCCTTCCTTAACTACTTCAATACCAAGACATATCACTATCTTCATACCAAAAACAGAAGTGCTAACGGGACATCTTCAGGAAGTGTTTGGTGAAAATTATATCGAATGTCGCTGCTTCCCACGTAAATTCGTCATTGACATTACCGAGAAAGTAACAAGCACAATTTTGAAATTTAAAGCTTTCCAAAATAGAGATATGAATATAGTTGAACTCTCAGCAGTCTTAGTCTTTGCTTACGATATGTTTGGAAGTCTCGACAGTACAGACATGGACTCATTCAAAGTCTCCATCAACATGAAAACAACGCAATCGTGCCTCAAATTAAACACTCTTCCTGAAAAGGGTGTATTTGGAATTGAAGAAATAATTCAGGGGGCTATATCCTATATCGCAACTATCCTCTGTGGCAACTTTGTTTCTAAGGATATACCGTCGCCCAAAACCATACCAGCTAAAACAAACCACAATATTTTGAAATTGTATACCACAGAGATTACATCTGTTTCCCCAGAAAACATCACCATCAGAGACATACTGAAAGAAAACAGAAAGAAACATGATACATCGATGGTAAATGTTGACTTTGAGTCACTTCCACCTGATACTTGTTCTATTTGTTTTGAATCCATTCTTGATAGTCCAGCGACCGCCCTACAGACCTGTGGACATTGGTTTTGTGATAGTTGTTGGAACGATCATGTGATCACGACAGCCGGTTGCAGCACAAGGCGAATCACATGCCCAGAATATAAATGCCAATCTACTGTTGATTACGACATCTTGCTTACAACATCAAATATACAAATAGTGAAAAAAGTATTCCAACGTCTAATTGACAAGGAGACTGACAAAGAAGCTAGCTCCAAGTGGTGCCCAAATAAAAAGTGTGGACGTGTTATTAGATATAAAAACAAGGAAATCGGACAAATCATGAATGTCACTTGCGAGTGCGGAACAGCGTTTTGTTTCGATTGCTTACAACCAGTTCATTGGCCACTGTCATGTAGAGACCACGACAAGTACTTGGAGAAATTAAAGGAACACGGACATATTGACAAAGACGCCAAAACTGAAAAAGTTTTCACGTTTACCGTCCGCGGAAAGCGCTGCCCTGTCTGCAAAACTTTCATTGAAAAGGAAGGTGGTTGTTTTACCATGTCATGCATATGCGGCACTAATTTCTGTTGGGGATGTCTCAAAACATGTGACTCTCATCCACGGACTCGTTGTTACAAGGGTGATATGTATAGTACTGATGGTGATAATTATCGAGCAAAAAAAGAGAAGATTGTCCAACGCATCAATGGCTGCTCCAATAATGACCAACCTGACTGGTACAAACGCGCCGTGATGATTCGCTCTTGGCGCAACCCTTCCAAGGTGAAGGTTATGTCGTCTACTATTCGAGGTATGTGTAGAACACTGAGGTCATATAAACGACGTCAGGATGCAGGGATCGGTGCAGAACTGGAAAACTTTGAATTGCCCGAGTCACACCAGCACACCTGTGTAACGGATAAAACCCACCCATTCCTTACGAGTATGATCGGCGTATATCTGGAGGCGTCTCTCATCTGTGAATACACCACAGTCTTCCTAGAGATGTGTAAAAATCAAAACATCACACAGATCCGAGATTGCCTCCAACGCCTTACCAAAGAAATTCACACGATTTTAAGAGATTCGAACAATGTACATTTGAAATCATCCTTCACACGTCTTTTTCATCTTCGTATTGAATGTGTTAAAGTAATTAATAAATTGTTTGACACAATTGAGTAAAATGTTTTAAGGAACCCTGTACCACTGCCCAAAATCGTACTCATGATTTAAACATTTCTGAAAATAAAATCATACCTTGCAGATTTTTATCTAAAAATTGAACATATCAAAAAGAACTAAACTAAAAGAATTATTAACAGTGTTCTGAGTGACAATGGAACCAGATCAGGATTCGAACCCTGGACCTCCAGTAACTATACTACTGCACGCTTCAACCAACACACCTACTGGTACCTGGTCAGTGGTTCTTACTTCCTAGTCGCAATACAGTTATACACAAATAAGAATCTAAGGGAGGATACGGTATGGTCAGAAACTAACAGTGGAATTCTCCCGTGTTTTATAGTCAGTGGTACAGGGATCCTTAATAACGATGACAGTTTGAATGCCTTTGAACAAAATGATGGAGTATTTGTAAATCAAACATCATTAACAAAGCAGTATATCATACAATACTCATATATTTACTCGCGTTTTACTTCAATAAATAATGAAATGTTATAATGTATTTGGATTTTTTTTTTATAAGAGTCACTACCACATGCAGTTATGATATCTATGGAAGGGGATCACCGCCATAATTTTTTTTTTATAGAATTAGTTACTTCTGGTTTTGAATCTAATTCTATGTACATTTGTATTATTTCCCTAGTTGATAAGTTATATAATTAGTTACTTCTGGTTTTGAATCTAATTCTATGTACATTTGTATTATTTCCCTAGTTGATAAGTTATAGAATTAGTTACTTCTGGTTTGGAATCTAATTCTATGTTCATTTGTATTAATTATATAATTCCCTAGTTGATAAGTGTCTTTTTCCATTCTATGTACATTTGTGTTGTTGTACTCGTTTACAAATCTATTACGTGTTCGTTCCATGCTTTGCTAGTTTTCATTCCATGCTATGCTAGTTTTACCGATCGCGATTTCGTGTTAGCTTGTAGTATTCAATCCATTCCAGACTTACGTGATTCGTCATTTTTGTAAAAACAGAAATTCGAAACAAACTTTTAATTCAGAAATAGCTAGCTAGTCAAATAGTAAACGAGTAAGCCAGCAGTTGAAATACGAGAGGTTTCCTCATTATGACGACAAGCTGCGCTGCGATCGTCTTAAATATACACGGACCGCTCCCCAACCGCATCCGGATCACCGTACGGACGCAATGTCGTTATTTGTTTACGTTTTGACTATTGTATTTTTAAGGTTCTTATATTCATTACTGCATAAATTAAATATATGTTCAAGAACATATTAATGACGCCGTCAATATTGATGTAGACTGGGACAGTGCGAGAAACATTTTAAGGCGTACAAGAAGAACAATTAGACTTGCTCAAGTCCAGAAAATAATCACATAAACTTAATGCGAGTCTAATATTGACAGAGCGTAGAGCTTTTCTTCCCCACTCCAATACACACATTTAAAAACAAAAGTGAAAAAAAAATAAGCAAAAGGAATTGTATCATAAGATAATGTATTCATACATCTATGTAGGTAAAATGTTGCAGTAACTATATGTAATTAATAACAATCTCTTAATTACACCCTATATGACAATCTCACCCCACCACCACCCCAATTACAATTAATTCTTTATCACCTGTACTGTGCATGTCTTATTCTTATATATACGTTTTAGCTTAAGTTTGGAGAAGAGTTTGAAGTGGCTTTTTGGGCAAGATTACCATAGGTGAAAGATAAGAGAAGAATATGAACCAACTTCCTCCACTTAACAAGTTATTTTTAGAGTCAATCAGAGTAAACCATTATGTGTTTTTGTCCATACCAATGAAACAGGAGTTTTTGATAAGAATGTTCAAAACAAAATCATACATACTTTCAAACCCAACAAAAACGTGCTGTCATCAATATCCACTGCTTCATAGACAAGTCCATGTCAAAATTTAGTAAATTCACAGACTTAATTCTGTAGTATTAATTATACAATTGTGAATGGTCATATATTTCTAACAGAATAATTCAAATCAAATAAATAACCTTTAATTGCTCTAATATAATGACAAATATATTTAGTTTGCAACACTGAACATTTATGCAGCATTTACAATTACCCAGATATGCAATTCCCTTTTAAGGTTAAAGTTTATTTATGTGGCAGGGTTCAATTGTACATAGGATTAAGGTCGCCTTCTAGCTTCAAACTAAAGCGAATTTTCCTTTAGCTCAGTGGTAGAGCGTCCGACTAGGAACCTGGAGATCGAGAGTTCGATCCCCGGTGGAAGCACACTATTCTCTTTCTTGTTACAAATGGTGTCTGTGGCTCTTCCTGTAGTGACAGGGAGTTATATTTTAGAACATAGGTTGCGCAGGTGTCCGAACACATTTTAAAAGGTTGGAGTAGTGTACGTGGCAGGGTTCAATTGTACATAGGATTAAGGTCGCCTCCTAGCTTCGAGCTAGAGGGAATTTCCCTTTAGCTCAGTGGTAGAGTAGCAACTAGCAACCTGGAGATCAAGGGTTTGATCCCCGGTAGAAGCACACTATTCTCTTTCCTGTTACATTTATATTTAAAATAAAAGAAAGGCACTGAAGTGTTTAATGAAAGGTCAGCTTAAGCATCCTCATCATGCATTCAGGAGAGCAACCCTACCTCCATCATTAATTAAAGTTTTACCCATATAATAGTTTTTGTTACCGAGATATGGACTTACACAACTTTTCTTAATGTGCACTGATGTACAATGTAGAAGGAAGTCACTGGAGTCTAAAATGTAAGTCAAATCCAGCATCTACACACATTAGTTAGTGTCCCTATAGCTGTGTCATTGATGCCATCATTATGCATGTATTACCTAGATGTACCCAGAAATGGACCCAACACTTTTTCTTAATGGGAATGGAGGGCGAGACCATTCCATTTATTCATCCTCTGTAAACTTCATTGAGTAGCTATAGGGGCTGGGAATAATAAATCTTACTTGTGAGCAGAGACGTATACGTTTCTGTTGTGAGGCAAACATACACAAATGAAGATAAATAACAACATACATATTTACATCAGTCAATGATTTAATTTCATAAAAAAATATCAATATGCATAAAAGTTAACAAAACAATCACTACGACAAAGTTATCAACAAGTATGCTGTCATTACATATATCTACATACATGTACATATATTTGATGGAACGATTTGAAAAAAATATTTTTTGAACAAAGCAATGCAAAGGCATACTGAATAAAATATAATCATCATGAAATATCATGACTCAAGACCAGTTTTTTTAAGAAACTGATGCCTGTTTTGGACACCTGTGACCTTGAAAGAAGGTCAAGGTAATCTACATGATGAAACTTTAAAGTATTTATCCCAAGTACTTGCTGATCAAATATAAGGGCCCTGTGATTTTCAATTCAAAAAAGTAATTTAAAGAAAAAGTTGACAGACAGACTTATGACAGNCGGTTTTACTGTATATAAACTAGAGGCATCATATGAAGGTTGTACTATATATATAAACGAGGGACAGTATACCAAGGTTTTACTTTATATAAACGAGGGACTTTATATCAAGGTTTTACTGTATATATGTACGAGGGACAGTATATCAAGGTTTTACTGTATATATAAACGAGGTGCATTATATCAAGGTTTTATTGTATATAAACGAGGTCGTTATTTCATGGTTTTACTGTCTTTATAAACGAAGGACAGTATATCAAGGTTTTACTGTATTTAAACGAGGGGCATTATATCAAGGTTTTACTGTATATAAACAAGGGGCGTTATATCATGGTTTTACTGTTTTAATAAACGAGGGACAGTATATCAAGGTTTTACTGTATATAAACGAG
>NW_018408641.1:204998-205268 GCF_002113885.1 Mizuhopecten yessoensis
TCGAGACACTATATAAAGGTTTAACTGTGTATAAACGAGGGACATATCAAGGTTTCACTGTATAAATAAAAGAGGGACATTGTAACAAGGTTGTACTGTATATATAAACGAGGGACAGTATATCAAGGTTTTACTTGATATAAACGAGGGGCATTATATAAAGGTTTTACTGTGTATGAAAAAGAGCGACACTATATAAAGGTTTTACTGTATATAGACGAGGGTCATTATATCAAGGTTTTACTTCATATAAACGAGGGGCATTATATC
>NW_018408641.1:208216-208484 GCF_002113885.1 Mizuhopecten yessoensis
GATATCAAGATTTTACTGTATATAAACGAGAGGCATTATATCAATGTTTTGCTATATATATGTACGAGGGGCATTATATTAAGGTTTTACTGTATAAATAAAAGAGGGACATTGTATCAAGGTTGTACTGTATATATAAACAAGGGACAGTATATCAAGGTTTTACTTTATATAAACGAGGGGCATTATATCAAGGTTTTACTGTGTATACAAAAGAGAGATTCTATATAAAGGTTTAACTGTGTATAAACGAGGGACATATCAAGGT
>NW_018408641.1:209986-210504 GCF_002113885.1 Mizuhopecten yessoensis
AAAACAGGGGACATTATATCAAGGTTTTACTGTATATATAAAAGAGGGACATTATATCAAGGTTTTACTGTATATATAAAAGAGGGACATTATATCAAGGTTTTACTGTATATATAAACGAGGGACAATGTATGAAGGTTTTACTGTATATATGTACGAGGGTCATCATATCAAGGTTTTACTGTATATAAACGAGGGGCGTTATATCGAGGTTTTATTGTATATATGTACGAGGGGCATTATATCAAGGTTTTACTTTATATATAAACGAGGGACAGTATATCAAGATTTTACTATATATATGTACGAGGGGCATTATATCAAGGTTTTACTGTATTTATAAATGAAGGACATTATATTAAGGTTTTACTGTATATATAAACGAGGGGCATTATATCAAGGTTTTACTGTATATAAACGAGGGACATTATATCAAGATTTTACTGTATATAAACGAGAGGCATTATATCAATGTTTTACTATATATATGTACGAGGGGCATTATATTAAGGTTTTAC
>NW_018408641.1:214230-214372 GCF_002113885.1 Mizuhopecten yessoensis
CAAAGGTTTTACTGTATATAAACGAGAGGCGTTATATCAAGGTTTTACTGTATATATAAACGAGGGACATTATATCAAGGTTTTACTGTATATATAAACGAGGGCCATTATATCAAGGTTTTACTGTATATATAAACGAGGG
>NW_018408641.1:214524-214640 GCF_002113885.1 Mizuhopecten yessoensis
TTATATCAAGGTTTTACTGTATATATAAACGAGGGACATTATATCAAGGTTTTACTCTATATATAAACGAAGGGCAGTATATCAAGGTTTTACTGTATATATAAACGAGGGCCATT
>NW_018408641.1:218329-218523 GCF_002113885.1 Mizuhopecten yessoensis
CGAGGGGCAGTTTATCAAGGTTTTATTGTATATATAAACGAGGGCCATTATATCAAGGTTTTACTGTATATATAAACGAGGGGCATTATATCAAGGTTTTACTGTATATAAACGATGGACATTATATCAAGGTTTTACTGTATATATAAACGAGGGACATTATATCAAGGTTTTACTGTATATATAAACGAGGG
>NW_018408641.1:220836-228864 GCF_002113885.1 Mizuhopecten yessoensis
ACGAGGGGCATTATATCAAGGTTTTACTGTATATATGTACGAGGGGAATTATATCAAGGTTTTACTGTATATATGTACGAGGGGCATTATATCAAAGTTTTACTGTATATAAACGAGGGGCGTTAAATCATGGTTTTTCTGTCTTTATAAACGAGGGACAGTATATCAAGGTTGCACTGTATATAAAAGAGGGGCATTATATCAAAGTTGTACTGTATATATAAACGAGGGACAGTATACCAAGGTTTTGCTTTATATAAACGAGGGACATTATATCAAGGTTTTATTGTATATATTTACGAGGGACAGTATATAAAGATTTTACTGTATATATAAGCGAGGGGCAGTATATCAAGGTTTTATTGTATATAAACGAGGGGCATTATATCATGGTTTTACTGTCTTTATAAACGAGGGACAGTATATCAAGGTTTTACTGTATATAAACGAGGGGCATTATATCAAGGTTTTACTGTATATATAAAAGAGGGACATTATATCAAGGTTGTACTGTATATATAAACGAGGGACAGTATACCAAGGTTTTACTTTATATAAACGAGGGACATTATATCAAGGTTTTACTGTATATATGTACGAGGGACAGTTTATAAAGATTTTACTGTATATATAAGCAGGGGCAGTATATCAAGGTTTTATTGTATATAAACGAGGGGCATTATATCATGGTTTTACTGTCTTTATAAACGAGGGACAGTATATCAAGGTTTTACTGTATATAAACGAGGGGCATTATATCAAGGTTTTACTGTATATATAAAAGAGGGACATTATATCAAGATTTTACTGTATATATAAACGAGGGGCATTATATCAAGGTTTTACTGTATATATGTACGAGGGACAGTATATCAAGGTTTTACTGTATATATAAAAGAGGGACATTATATCAAGGTTTTACTGTATATATGTACGAGGGGCATTATATCAAGGTTTTACTGTATATATAAACGAGGGACAGTATATCAAGGTTTTATTGATATATAAACGAGAGACATAATATCAAGATTTTACTGTACATTATTTTGAGTTGTTTTATTTCTGTACACGGTGGGGATAATAATCAGGAATACACGAGTTGTTTTATGCCAAACGTGTACTTATATAAACCATTGGAAATTCATGTATACTTTTTTACTGTTTATTGTAAATTATCGTTTTTAAAAGTTTTTTTAAAAACCGAGAATAAAATTTTGAAACAAACACGTCTTTAATAGATTGGATACAGCGATGGACTGACTTAATCAAACACACACACGGCTATCGGTTGACGCGATCAAATCTCTTTTGTAAAATAAGTTTGTTTAAAGGGCAAAAGCTTTCGCATGCTATTCCGCACATGTAATAAGGTCATGTTATATAGATGAAATATTAGCCTTCCAACTGGCGTGGTAAATGGATCAGCCTATCTAGTCCTTGGAAGTTTAGCTTAATATACACTTGGATCTAAAATGAAAAATGAAATCATTTATGTAAATACTATTAACATCTAAACCATTGTTGATAACACTTTCCCGTCAATGTTATTATTGTAAATGTAGAAATAGTTGATTATGATATCAACATTAGTTCAAATGGAACTGTTTCATTCTAAATTTCAAGCTGACAATGCGTTTTCACTTTGGGTGCTGGACCGAACACTGTGTTTACAATCGATTGGTGGTCTCCGAAAGTTCATGTCTTAGCAGCGTCATCGTCAAGGTCACAAACAAGGTCAGGGACCCTCTACGTCTCGGCCAAGGCTAGAGAGTAAACAGCCTGCGCCGATCTGGAGATATAAACGAGTAAATCACGGAATAGACCGATTCGAGTAAATCACGTAATATACCGATTCCAATAACAGTAATAACCCTTCACATCCACAGACCTGAGAAATTGTTACAGATATATATTTTGATCTAAACTAAGCTGTTCCGAGTAATTTAACATGTTTTAGGGGTTTAGATAAACTTTTGGTAAAAATGCCCCCACCACTTCCCCCAATAATGATATATAAAATATACGAGCGTAATATCATAAATGGATGCGTCATTTTTACCGGAAGTCGATCTACACCCCTAAATCGTGTAAAATTACTCTGAACACCTTAGTTAAAGTCCAAATATAGCTGTAACAATTTCTCACACATCTACATAAATTTCTGCCGGAACTCTGAGTCATTTGAAGATATATATATGTAGGTGTTTATCAATGTTTTCGCGGTTTTAAAAATATGAAATAACTTTTGGTTGAGGATGTATTTTTGTGAGAGTTTTTGATGTCGTGGTGAACGTTAACAACTGCTCCCCCATTGGACAGATATCTACACTTCCGGCCAGGAAAAAAATGATACCCAGCGCGTGCTAAACCGGAAGTTACACATGTGTGTATCTCATTGTTGTTTATAGGCCAATTTAAGATAATTATTAAATAGCGAATCCTTTAGATAAAAAAAAAAAATGACATTTTGGCGAAACTTTTTAATATTGATCACGTAAAGCTAACCATACACGTGACGAAGAGAAACTTGTCGCACTCGATCACCCGAATTACCCATAACACATACTAAACTTAAAAAAGAAAACTTTATCCGATTACAAGATGATACGAGTCTGGAATGTTGACCTTTAACACGAAGGTCGTATTGCTATAATTCAAGGTCGTGTCAATCAATGTTCAATACTATTGGGTGTATTGTAAATAAGAAATTGGATCTCGGTACGACATTCCGGAATTGTGTATAACATGCATCAATTTATCTACTTGTACAATACAGTGTGAACCAGTCGGTACAGACACGTGTCATTATATCCTACAAGGAAATATTTGAAAATAGATTTGTTAAAGATAATATTTTAAATTTGTCAACTTCACACAATCGTCTGTAAATAAAAGTCAAATTGATTTTACAAATCCGCCGTGTTTTAGTGAGATCCTTATCAACAGTGAAATTTACTTGAAACTGCTAGACCTCCTTTCAAAGACATCTAATGTATCTCTATTACAACAAAACTACGAGCATTGTTTGTGAAATGGTAATTTGCATAACTATTGTTGTCCTTCGATAAGGTACATTGTATAAACTTTGTTTTTCACATAACTCATTTAATAATGGATGGGTTAGAAACAACGGCTAGTTATGAAGCAATTACAGGTCCGATGGTCCGAGTATCTAGCCATCACCAGTCCGGATGTTTAACAATCAAGCCATCACCAGTCCGGATGTCACACTATCTGGCCATCACAAGTCCGGATGTTTCACTATCCAGCCATCACCAGTCCGGATGTTTAACAATCAAGCCATCACCAGTCCGGATATTTCTCCGTCCAGCCATCACCAGTAAGGATGTTTCACTATCCAGCCATCACCAGTCCGGATGTTACACTATCTTGCCATCACCAGTCCGGATGTCACACTATCTGGCCATCACAAGTCCGGATGTTTCACTATCCAGCCATCACCAGTCCGGATATTTCTCTGTCCAGCCATCACCAGTAAGGATGTTTCACTACCCAGCCATCACCAGTCCGGATGTCACACTATCTGACAATCACAAGTCCGGATGTTTCACTATCTAGCCATCACCAGTCCGGATATTTCTCTGTCCAGCCATCACCAGTCCGGATGTTACACTATCTTGTCATCACCAGTCCGGATGTCACACTATCTAGCCATCACCAGTCCGGATGTTTCACTATCTGGCCATCACAAGTCCGGATGTTTCACTATCTAGCCATCACCAGTCCGGATATTTCTCTGTCCAGCCATCACCAGTAAGGATGTTTCACTATCCAGCCATCACCAGTCCGGATGTCACACTATCTAGCCATCACCAGTCCGGATGTTTCACTATCTGGCCATCACAAGTCCGGATGTCACACTATCCAGCCATCACCAGTCCGGATGTCACACTATATAGCCATCACCAGTCCGGATGTTTCACTATCTGGCCATCACCAGTCCGGATGTTACACTATCTTGCCATCACCAGTCCGGATGTCACACTATCTGGCCATCACCAGTCCGGATATTTCTCTATCCAGCCATCACCAGTCCGGATGTTTCACTATCCAGCCATCACCAGTCCGGATGTTACACTATTTTGCCATCATCAGTCCGGATGTTACACTATCCGGCCATCACGAGGACGGATGTTTCACTATCAAGCCATCACCAGTCCGGATGTTTTTCTTTACGGTAGCCTTTGCGGAAACATGTTTTCCAGCGAATCTAGAGTTTGTCTTTTAATGCAGACATACTTACTGCAATTTTCTAAATGTACGGTGCAAACTTTTTTCTTCGTTGTTGTTTTCAAGACGTGTTTTGACCTTTTGTTCTTTAGAAAACAGTCGGGACATACCATTTTTTTCCTCCGATACTTTTATTAATTTTATTCCACAGATACATGTTTACCTAATTTCCCTTATAATAGTCACGCAAACAAGCGTTAATTTTAAAATATCTGTACAATTATTTCAATACTTCATAATATTTACATGATTATGTATATAATAACACACCACTTTTTTCATAAAGTGCAACATCTTCGAAACCACTGTTTCCATATTTTGTTTTGTTTTCAACCCCATGTATAACACACATTGACCATGCTCAGGCGGTCACTATAAAATCGTATGCATACATCACCCCCCCCCCCCCCCCCTTTTTTTTATTGCACATACTAACAGACACACACAAACACATACACACACACACACCTACACACACATATATCTATATATTAATGACATGAAACAAATGAAAGTTGTACAAATAAAACAAGGACTAAAATAATATATTAAGAACGGAAAAAAATACTTGTATTAATCTATTACCGTTATCAATATCATTTATTTCAAGCTTTCCATGCGTTTTAATGACTAATTGATACGATACGAAAGTGTTTTCATGGAGATTATTGTGTAATTTATCAAATGTCATTTTGTAATTGCCAGTCAGTTTGATAAATTACGGCAGCTGTGGGTAGCTGCTGTTTGACCTCTGACCTCTAGTTGTTATACACGCACATGTTGCCTACGCAATGATGACCTGTAAGTTCATCGACCTTATACACCAACCATAAGTATGCTGTGAAAGTATTGTAAGCTTTACGGATTTTCTATACGAAAAATATCATGAAAAAATAACTGTTAAAACTTGTACTAAACTTCAATGTAACAAATAACGTAAACAGTTCTGTTTTTAACACTTAACGTTTATATAAATGTTCCTAAAGACAGCCATTTGTAAAACCTCACTTTCAACATTAGTCTTCTGCTGTCTACCTTATAGATCCACTCGGAACTCCTCGGATGGCTCGTTCCTTGCACACTATGACATTCGGAACACCTCGGCGGATTCGGTTTGATGAAATTAAATGTTCCAAATTTCACTCTATTATGCAGGGTAGTGGAGTCACCCGAGGTTTGCTATTGGAGCGAAGCAGAGTTACCCGGGGCTTGCTAATTGAATCGTAGCAGATTTACCCGGTGTTTTCTAATTGGATCGTAGCGGAGTTACCCGGTGTTTTCTAATTGGATCGTAGCAGAGTTACCCGGGGTTTGCTAATTGGATCGTAGCAGAGTGACCCGGGGTTTGCTAATTGGATCGTAGCAGAGTTACCCGGGGTTTGCTAATTGGATCGTAGCAGAGTTACCCGGGGTTTGCTAATTGGATCGTAGCAGAGTTACCCGGGGTTTGCTAATTTGATCGTAGCAGAGTTACCCGGGGTTTGCTAATTGGATCGTAGCAGAGTTACCCGGGGATTGCTAATTGAATCGTAGCAGAGTTACCCGGGGTTTGCTAATTGAATCGTAGCATAGTTACCCGGGGTATGCTTATTGGATAGTAGCAGAGTTACCCGGTGTTTGCTAATTGGATCGTAGCAGAGTTTCCCTAATTGGATCGTAGCAGAGTTACCCGGGGTTTGCTAATTGGATCGTAGCAGAGTTACCCGGGGTTTGCCGATTTCATATAGATCTATTGATCTATACATGTGCAGAAGCGGTGTCACGGACAAATATAACCCTAGATAAAAAATATAGTTTCTCGCAGTCGAAGACAGATCACAAGACATGTATACTACATGCAATACACCAAAATATCAATATACAGTGACAAAATATACCAAAATATCAATATACAGTGAAAAATATACCAAAATATCAATATACAGTGAAAAATATACCAAAATATCAATATACAGTGAAAAATATACCAAAATATCAATATACAGTGATAAAATATACCAAAATATCAATATACAGTGAAAAATATACCAAATGATCAATATACAGTGATAAAATATCAATATACCGTGACAGAATATGCCAAAATATCAATATACAGTGACAAAATATACGAAAATATCAATATACAGTGACAAAATATACCAAAATTTCAATATACAGTGACAAAATATACCAAAATATTAATATACAGTGACAAAATATACCAAAATATCAAGATACAGTGACAAAATATACCAAAATATCAATATACAGCGACAAAATATACCAAAATATCAATATACAGTGCCAAAATATACCAAAATATCAATATACAGTGAAAAATATATACCAAAATATCAATATACAGTGACAAAATATACCAAAATTTCAATATACAGTGACAAAATATACCAAAATATCGATATACAGTGACAAAATATACCAAAATATCAATATACGGTGAAAAATATACCAAAATATCAATATACAGTGATAAAATATACCAAAATATCAATATACAGTGAAAAATATACCAAAATATGAATATACAGTGACAAAATATACCAAAATATCGATATACAGTGACAAAATATACCAAAATATCAACATACAGTGACAAAATATACCAAAATATCAATATACGGTGAAAAATATACCAAAATATCAATATACAGTGAAAAATATCCCAAAATATCAATATACAGTGACAAAATATACCAAAATATTAATATACAGTGACAAAATATACCAAAATATCAAGATACAGTGACAAAATATACCAAAATATCAATATACAGTGCCAAAATATACCAAAATATCAATATACAGTGAAAAATATACCAAATGATCAATATACAGTGATAAAATATCAATATACCGTGACAGAATATGCCAAAATATCAATATACAGTGACAAAATATACGAAAATATCAATATACAGTGACAAAATATACCAAAATTTCAATATACAGTGACAAAATATACCAAAATATTAATATACAGTGACAAAATATACCAAAATATCAACATACAGTGACAAAATATACCAAAATATCAATATAGTAGCAGAGTTACCCGGGGTTTGCTAATTGGATCGTAGCAGAGTTACCCGGGGTTTGCTAATTGGATCGTAGCAGAGTTACCCGGTGTTTGCTAATTGGATCGTAGCAGAGTTTCCCTAATTGGATCGTAGCAGAGTTACCCGGGGTTTGCCGATTTCATATAGATCTATTGATCTATACATGTGCAGAAGCGGGGTCACGGATAAATATAACCCTAGATAAAAAATATAGGTTCTCGCAGTCGAAGACAGATCACAAGACATGTATACTCCCTGCAATACACCCAAATCTCAATATACAGTGACAAAATATACCAAAATATTAATATACAGTGACAAAATATACCAAAATATCGATATACAGTGACAAAATATACCAAAATATCAACATACAGTGACAAAATATACCAAAATATCAATATACAGTGAAAAATATACCAAATTATCAATATACAGTGATAAAATATCAATATACCGTGACAGAATATACCAAAATATCAATATACAGTGACAAAATATACCAAAATATCAATATACAGTGACAAAATATACTAAAACTTCAAGACACAATGACAAAATATTACAAAACGTTCGCACAAACAGACAAAGTATACCACAGCGTCAACAAACGAGGTCAAAATATACCACAACATCAACAATAAAAGACAAAATATCCCACAGCGTGCACATACAAGATATCAACAAATAAGAAGGTTAAGGCTCTTTACCCCCCCCC
>NW_018408641.1:229885-251874 GCF_002113885.1 Mizuhopecten yessoensis
CACCCCTTCCCCCACCTCTCTCTCCCCATCCCCCGTATGCTTAGTGATAAACCGATATTCGTAACTACTGTGTACGATCTGCAACGAAGAACTATTCGAAGTTTTAACAAAATTACAGACCACAGGATTTGTGAATTTCAATAATGACGACAAAAACAAAAATGCACTTGAAACATGAACTATCGATTAGTGGCGTTCCTTTGTTGTGCAGCCCGGGAGGTGACGTCATCACGACGTCAGTGAGGACACACGTAGAACAGACACGAGAGTGGTAACTTATAGATGTTACAGGGATTGTTAATTGTGTTTACGTTATTAAATATAATATTTCGTTTGATAATAATCAGATTTACAGGAGAGCGTACAACCCACGTTAACAACCATGGTACTTACTAAACATGATTAGCTTGTGAGTTTTGCACGCCATCTCGTTAATAGGTACAAGACGTTCAATATGTATAAATTAGATCCAATGTCACGTGGTCTGTATTGTAAATATCAAAGACATAATCTACGAGATCTGATTGGTCACCTGTACATGTATAACACTCATGAATATTCAAAGGCATGTGCGAGGGTCACGCAGCTTTTGTGATTTAAAAACTTTTTGCAAAATTACCCTTGTTTATTCGTAAAGAAGAAATTGCCATTTTTATTCAATATGATAATTGATTTATCGAAAAAGAATTTTTTTTTTTTTGAATAAACGGACAGAGCAATAATGCTATAACAATTGTCGTGCCGGGCGATTTCTGAAATCAATGTAAACACTATGACGTAACTGTCAATGACGCTTTCAATTGTGACGTCATCTTTAGCACTATGTATGTTAATATTTACCATACAAGTTAGATAAAATATATTCAGTTGCGCTGAAAATGGTGGCTAGAGTAGAACTAATGGAGTTTTTTTTATAATTGAATAGCTGAGGCAATCTATACTACCTGTAAGTGTATACAGGCTTGTCGAGCTCCAGCCACGAATTCTGAACATCAATGAAGATTTTTTAGTATTCCCTACGTTTGCATAATGATACACACTTTTCTCGACCACCTCTTACTTGGAGTTTTGGTAAAAGTCGACGGTAACATTGTGAACGGAACACATTTGCAAAGAAAGTGAAAAGTACGAAAAGTAGTAGTCATTATTTTTTTTAATGCCTCCCCTCCACCAGGATTCGTACCCGGTACCTCTGGTTTACAAGTCTTACGCTCTACCGAATGAGCTAAAGAGAATTACTCCCTAGCCGAGTCGGTAGGGAGCAGCTAGTATTTTGGATAAATACGGTATTAATTCGTCCGCCGATCGAAATGACATTTAGATGACGTCACCTAACACATTGGGATGGCGTCATGTTTCATAAAATTAATACCAGCCCACAAGGTCAAAAACACTTCATAGCGAAAATGATATGTATTTATGCACTTCTTGTCAGGATTAAGAAACATATAGTTCCCGGACTCGAGATCAATGGGTGCCCCTCTTTGAGTTAAAGCTAGTTTCAGCCCTTATTTGGGGCTCGTGCATCTAGCATACAGTGTTGTAATTAGGAGAGAGATATTAATTAATTACAGAATAATATATATTTATCATAATATGCGAGGTTTTAAATAATAAAAATACAATCACAAGTCTCTTTACAACAAACAAATATAATTTGTCATCAATCCAAATAGCAGGACAAAGTGATACTGTTACTTCAGAATAAACACAACCCTTCACAACGTCGGTATTTCACATAGACGCATGCGCACTCAAAATGTGCTGCATCAACTGTATTCACCATTCAAAAAAATATACACAAGAAAAAAAACGAAACAAAACAACGAAACGATATCAATATGAGCTCATCATATGATGTAGTTTACTGTGATCAATATTAGTTTCAATATTAATAATTAATTAAGTATGTCGATAACATGATATCTACGCTGTATCCTGTATACACGTGCTGTATCCTGTATACACGTGTTGTGCCATGTTCCAGTTTTTAAACTTGATGCACTAGTCGTTACAAATGATTCACCGAACAGACCACGCCATCGCGAACGTAAACACGTCCTTGAAATAACATGTTACGCTCGTTGAAAGTCATTTCGTTGATCAGGGAGGTAATTTAACTCCAGGACAACAGGCACACTGTACTTTTCAATGTCGTCGTGCATCGGTTACGGGTTACACATACACATTAGACAGACATGTTTAAAATCATTCCATAATCTTTATTTCGTTTCTCCCTATACTTTCAAAAAATATGTATAAAATAAAATGGCAAACACACAAGGCTGACTGCTAGGTTTTTTCTGCTTTCGCGGAGTCCACCTGAAGCCTGAAACCTTGAAGCTCGAGATGACAGAAAGATCTAGTGGTTAGTCTTGTGTGTTTATCATTATATATATTTCCTGCAAAGACTTGTGGCTCTTATTATCTACTATATATACCTATTTGTACTTACAGGTATTTCCAGCCATTGGTTGTATCCCCGTATATGCAGCTGTATATTTTTCTAGCTAGGATTTACTTTAACTTGAATTGTTGTATACACGTAATGATTCATTATTTGATTTCCATTATGAAATTTCTATCGTGTAAGAATGTGTTCACTAAGTTTTAAGATCATTGTTGATTTATTTTTTCCCCGATTCTACTAAAGATTTCATGTCCGTTGTCACATGCGTTGGAAAAACGCAACACAAAATAAGGTGGCTGGATAGAGGGACAACCAGATTAGTGATGACTGGATAGAAGTACAACCAGATTCGTGGTGGCTGGATAGAGAGACAACAAGATTCGTATTGGCTGGATAGAGAGAAAACTAGATTAGTGGTGGCTGGGTAGAGGGACAACCAGATTAGTGGTGTCTGGAAAGAGAGAAAACCAGATTAGTGGTGGCTGGATAGGGGGACAACCAGATTAGTGGTGGCTGGATAGAGAGACAACCAGATTAGTGGTGGCTGGATCGGGGGACAACCAGATTGGTGGTAGCTCGATAGAGAGAAAACCAGATTAGTGGTGGCTGGATAGAGTGACAACCAGATTAGTGGTGGCTGGATAGGGGAACAACCAGATTAGTGGTGGCTGGATAGGGGAACAACCAGATTAGTGGTGGCTGGATAGGGGAACAACCAGATTAGTGGTGGCTGGATAGGGGGAAAACCAGATTGGTGGTAGCTCGATACAGGGACAACCAGATTAGTGGTGGCTGGAGAGAGGGACAACCAGATTGGTGGTAGCTGGATACAGAGACAACCAGATTAGTGGTGGCTGGATAGGGGACAACCAGATTAGTGGTGGCTGGATAGGGGGACAACCAGATTGGTGGTAGCTCGATAGAGAGACAACCAGATTAGTGGTGGCTGGATAGAGGGACAACCAGATTGGTGGTAGCTCGATAGAGAGACAACCAGTTAGTGGTGGCTGGATAGAGGGACAACCAGATTGGTGGTAGCTCGATAGAGAAACAACCATATTAGTGGTGGCTGGATAGAGGGATAACCAGATTAGTGGTGACTTGATAGAGAGAAAACCAGATTAGTGGTGGCTTGATAGAGAGAAAACCAGATTAGTGGTGTCTGGATAGAGAGAAAACTAGATTAGTGGTGGCTGGGTAGAGGGACAACCAGATTAGTGGTGTCTGGATAGAGAGAAAACCAGATTAGTGGTGGCTGGATAGGGGAACAACCAGATTAGTGGTGGCTGGATAGAGAGAAAACCAGATTAGTGGTGTATGGATAGAGAGAAAACTAGATTAGTGGTGGCTGGATAGAGAGAAAACCAGGTTAGTGGTGGCTGTGTAGAGGGACAACCAGGTTAGTGGTGGCTGGGGAGGGGGACAACTAGGTTAGTGGTGGCTGGGTAGAGGGACAACCAGATTAGTTGTGGCTGGATAGGGGGAAAACCAGGTTAGTGGTGGCTGTGTAGAGGGACAACCAGATTAGTTTTGGATGTGTAGGGGGACAACCAGGTTAGTAGTGGCTGTGTAGGGGGACAACCGGGTTAGTGGTGGCTGGATAGAGGAACGAACAACCAGATTAGTGGTGACTGGATAGTGGGACAACCAGATTAGTGGGGGCTGGATAGAGAGAAAACCAGGTTAGGGGTGGCTGGATAGAGAGACAACCAGATTAGTGGTGGCTGGATAGAGAGAAAACCAGGTTAGTGGTGGCTGGGTAGGGGGACAACTAGGTTAGTGGTGGCTGGGTAGGGGACATAGGCGTGAGGTCATAATGGTTCAACAATGACCTGACATTACGAATTTGGAAAACACCGATGCCGCAATACGAAAAAGGCGACGTGATGAAATTGAAACCTGTTACGATATATTAACCGTACACGTTAGAAAGATGAGATTGAAAATATGGGGTATGCTTAATCTCGCTGACGAATTCGTTTTCGTCAAAAAAGCTCGGGGGAAAAATTGATATTTTCAAAATAGTAGCCAGTCCAAACGCATTTTGGTTTCTGAGATTATTTTGGCAGTTTGAATGAGAGAAAAATACTCTTTCATGCCCAAGGGTGTAGGATATGAAAATTACACCCTCGGGATTTTCAAATTTGGCAAAACCCTCGAAGCCGAGGGCGTACTTTCCCTAACCTACACCCCTGGACATGAAAGAGTCTTGTACTATGATTCGGGGGAGCTTCAACTACTCTACGTTTTAACTGTGTCACATAATTTCAATGAATTAAACGAAATTTGGTTTGAATTTGAACATTTAAGTGAATTCCTTAGTGGTCCTAACATATCTGGACAACGTTTTCGTGAAGAAATTCCAAGTCTACCATGTAAAGAGTATTATAAATAAGTATTGTATATCCTGATACGTCCTATACCAAAGCAAGCCTACGTATCGAAACTATTTGACAGTCTACACCAAAGTTCAATTACACCGACCCTTGAACACATAAGGATCATTTCTGATCAGAATAATACTCGCCTGTTTCATGCTCTTTCAACACAATGGTCTGTAAAAGTACCAGGACGGAGTATGAAAGTCTGGTTAGCTGACATTGTTGCTGTCGCAAGTAATTTTTATCGCGATTTGTCTGAAACAAATATTGAAATATTTATCCTGCATCTGAACGTGTTTTTTTTAGAGATATCTTCCATTTTTTATGATACATAAACTAGATTAATGTTTCACATTAATTATGCATTAAAGCTGCTAGATCTTAGTAAATACAAATTTAGCCGCATCAAATTCAGTCAGCTTAACAACATATTAAGGGAAATTTTGAATCTGCCATTTACTTAATCATTTGGACGGAAAATCAAATATTCATATCTGGATTTTTAAAATGGTCTCTTTAAACTTGTATTTACAAAACAAAATTTCTACAAAACATAAAATAAAGAAAAATGAAAAATTGACATGACGCATAATTAAGATGACTAGTCTTTTGACAGTTGGTCGGACACAAATGTCCCTTTCTCTAACACGTGTAATGGAAACACTGTCCTCTGATCAATCCTTGGAAAGGGGCATCTCAAGGGGACACTTAACCGCCAATATTTGTGGTGGGGATACATTTCTAGTTATACAAGCTATTAAAATGCATGGTTAGTCTACATGTAAATTAATAGAGCATCTATATGTCGGGTTGGACGATAAATATGCAAATTGCGATCAATAGTGCACTAAATGAACGCCATTGCGTAGTCAGAGAGCGGTAACATATTTTGAACTATTAAAAGTAAAATAAGATTTAAATATATACATCTAGAATATTTACTATGCTGATGAAGGTTGTATAAAGTCATGTGCATTCTCAGGTGGTGGGGTGATTCAGGCTCTGTACCATAACATAATTGACACGGTGTCCGGCCGGTCTAGTCATCGTAGCCCGCCATTCTTTATGTGTCATCGTTCCTTGAATTGGGCCATGTGATGTGGCTGCAACGTACTTGAGAGATGATGCAACCACGTTATTGAAGTGATAAAGGACAATCGACACAATAACACCACACACGGTCAGGTGAAGGGTGCAATGAAGGAGGGGGGAGGAAGGAGGCGAGAACATAGGGTGGGCACAGGGACATGGTAACTTAGACACGATGATGAAGTTGATACCTTTATCTGGTGTGTGGGAATGTTATTTTCCAGGCCGGCGGCCGCAGCCTGCGGGTGGGCATAGGGGCAGTTGCACCCATCCCCAAACCTCTATTTTCATACTTTAAATTCTACAGCTTCTGGCGAGCAAAAGCCCTCCTATACAAGTGGACTCAAGTTTCGATAACCACAAAAACACAACAAATATCACGGACAAATATAATGATATCTGATTGTCTTTGTCCCCGAGTCAGTATGAGTGACTTCGCCCTCGAGTTAGCTAGAGTGTCGATGTCCCGGAGTCAGTGTGAGTGACTTGTCCTTGAGTTAGCTAGAGTGTCGATGGCCCCGAGTCAGTATGAGTGACTTGTCCTCGATTTAGCTAGAGTGTCGGTGTCCCGGAGTCAGTATGAGTGACTTCGCCCTCGAGTTAGATAGAGTGTCGATGTCCCCGAGACAGTGTGAGTTACTTTGCCCTCGAGTTAGCTAGAGGGTCGATGTATCCGAGTGGTGGTGAGTGACTTGTCCTCGATTTAGCTAGAGTGTCGACGCCCCCAGGTCAGTGTTAGTGACTTGTCCTCGATTTAGCTAGAGTGTCGATGTCCCCAGGTCAGTGTGGGTGACTTGTCCTCGATTTAGCTAGAGTGTCGATGCCCCCCGGTCAGTGTGAGTGACCTGTCCTCGTGTTAGCTAGAGTGTCTATGTCCCCGGGTCAGTGCGAGTTACTTTGTCCTCGGGTTAGCTAGAGTGTCGATGTCGCCGAGTCAGTGTGAGTTACTTGTCCTCGAGTTAGCTAGAGTGTCGATGACCTCGAGTCAGTGTGAGTTACTTGTCCTCGGGTTAGCTAGAGTGTCGATGTATCCGAGTCAGTGTGAGTGACTTGTCCTCGAGTTAGCTAGAGTGTCGATGTCCCCGGGTCAGTGTGAGTTACTTTGTCCTCGAGTTAGCTAGAGTGACTTTGTCCCCGAGTCAGTATGAGTTACTTTGTCCTTGAGTTAGCTAGAGTGTCGATGTCCCCGAGACAGTGTGAGTTACTTGTCCTCGAGTAGCTAGAGTGTCGATGTCCCCGAGTCAGTGTGAGTTACTTGTCCTCGAGTTAGCTAGAGTGACTTTGTCCCCGAGTCAGTGTGAGTTACTTGTCCTTGAGTTAACTAAAGTGTCGATGTCCCGGAGTCAGTGTGAGTGACTTGTCCTCGAGTTAGCTAGAGTGTCGATGTCCCCGAGTCAGTATGAGTTACTTGTTCTCGAGTTAGCTGGAGTGACTTTGTCCCCGAGTCAGTGTGAGTTACTTGTCCTTGAGTTAGCTAGAGTGTCGATGCCCCCAGGTCAGTGTGAGTGACTTGTCCTCGAGTTAGCTAGAGTGTCGATGTCCCCGAGTCAGTATGAGTTACTTGTCCTCGAGTTAGCTGGAGTGACTTTGTCCCCGAGTCAGTGTGAGTTACTTGTCCTTGAGTTAGCTAGAGTGTCGATGCCCCCAGGTCAGTGTGAGTGACTTGTCCTCGAGTTAGCTAGAGTGTCGATGTCCCCGAGTCAGTATGAGTTACTTGTCCTCGAGTTAGCTGGAGTGACTTTGTCCCCGAGTCAGTGTGAGTTACTTGTCCTTGAGTTAGCTAGAGTGTCGATGCCCCCAGGTCAGTGTGAGTGACTTGTCCTCGAGTTAGCTAGAGTGTCGATGTCCCCGAGTCAGTATGAGTTACTTGTCCTCGAGTTAGCTGGAGTGACTTTGTCCCCGAGTCAGTGTGAGTTACTTGTCCTTGAGTTAGCTAGAGTGTCGATGCCCCCAGGTCAGTGTGAGTGACTTGTCCTCGAGTTAGCTAGAGTGTCGATGTCCCCGAGTCAGTATGAGTTACTTGTCCTCGAGTTAGCTGGAGTGACTTTGTCCCCGAGTCAGTGTGAGTTACTTGTCCTTGAGTTAGCTAGAGTGTCGATGCCCCCAGGTCAGTGTGAGTGACTTGTCCTCGAGTTAGCTAGAGTGTCGATGTCCCCGAGTCAGTATGAGTTACTTGTCCTCGAGTTAGCTGGAGTGACTTTGTCCCCGAGTCAGTGTGAGTTACTTGTCCTTGAGTTAGCTAGAGTGTCGATGCCCCCAGGTCAGTGTGAGTGACTTGTCCTCGAGTTAGCTAGAGTGTCGATGTCCCCGAGTCAGTATGAGTTACTTGTCCTCGAGTTAGCTGGAGTGACTTTGTCCCCGAGTCAGTGTGAGTTACTTGTCCTTGAGTTAGCTAGAGTGTCGATGCCCCCAGGTCAGTGTGAGTGACTTGTCCTCGAGTTAGCTAGAGTGTCGATGTCCCCGAGTCAGTATGAGTTACTTGTCCTCGAGTTAGCTGGAGTGACTTTGTCCCCGAGTCAGTGTGAGTTACTTGTCCTTGAGTTAGCTAGAGTGTCGATGCCCCCAGGTCAGTGTGAGTGACTTGTCCTCGAGTTAGCTAGAGTGTCGATGTCCCCGAGTCAGTATGAGTTACTTGTCCTCGAGTTAGCTGGAGTGACTTTGTCCCCGAGTCAGTGTGAGTTACTTGTCCTTGAGTTAGCTAGAGTGTCGATGCCCCCAGGTCAGTGTGAGTGACTTGTCCTCGAGTTAGCTAGAGTGTCGATGTCCCCGAGTCAGTGTGAGTGACTTGTCCTTGAGTTAGCTAGAGTGTCGATGTCCCCGAGTCAGTGTGAGTGACTTGTCCTTGAGTTAGCTAGAGTGTCGATGTCCCCGAGTCAGTGTGAGTGACTTGTCCTTGAGTTAGCTAAAGTGTTGATGTCCCCAAGTCAGTGTGAGTGACTTGTCCTTGAGTTAGCTAAAGTGTCGATGTCTCCGAGTCAGTGTCAGTGACTTGTCCTCGAGTTAGCTAGAGTGTCGATGTCCCCGAGTCAGTGTGAGTGTCTTCGTTATTGAGTTAGCTAGAGTGTCGATGTCCACGAGTCAGTGTGAGTGACTTCGTTATTGAGTCTGTCTGTGTGTCTTTGGTATTGAGCTAGTCTGTATGTTTTTTGTCTTCAAGTTTCGTTACCCCTTTTTGTGAAAATAAAAAAAACGAAACGAAAGAGAAAACATGTATTTTATTCTACTCCTAGTCGGGGATTGTATCCTTTCTGTTAAATAGCAGTCTGATAAACATCTGCTGACCGTGTTAAGTACACATCGTTAGTATTCGGGCACCTATCACACTACAAACATATCCGTGTTTATATAATCTCTCCTGTCAGATTGCACAAAACAATCGGATTGGCGCCAGTCATTGTAACTCATTTCTATTTTCAATGAAAACCTTAAGTAGATGGTTCCGTATACACGGAATCAAGGGAGATAAACCAGAGGCGATGTCAATCTAAATTGTATTGTTAGGACATCAAGATTTGATTCAAACATATTTTATTGCAAATAAACAGATTTTGCAAACGAAATGGACACAAGTTTTGCCAACTTATTAAAGTGGTCTTCGACAATAGTGAATTGATTACAACACATATCACGCAATGCTAGAGCTACTTAAATATACATATGACAAGAAAGAATTATAGTTAAGAGAGGGGACAAAGAAGAGATGGAGATATTTTTCGAAAAATATTGGACACATGCAGCTAACATACATTTTATTGCATAATATTGTTTGCTTTCATTTAGCTTGTGAGCCATGTGAGCGTTCATTGTCCACGTGGACGGAGCTTGTGGTATACTGTTCACTAAACAAGGACATGAAGGTTTCAGGACGCGTTGAGAGCGGTACACAGCATTATCTACAAGTATACTGTATCCGTATTGAAAAGTGAAATACTGCATTATCCTAAAATAGAGAGAACAACGAACACATATGTAATTTACAGCTTCGGCTAACTTTTGATCATCGTGCGATGAACGTGTGAGATTATTTGATGTATTATTGTAAGTGAAACTTTTTAGTATACAGTAATTACCTACAACAAGTCGTAACGATCTGACGTTTGTACATAATTTATATTAGTGTTTGTAATTGATTCAATATTTTCCCTTCTATTTGATTGGTTTAAATTTTTACACATGACAGTTAGCAGCTATTTGATTAGTTTGAATTTAACACGTGACTGTTACATGTAGCAGCTATTTGATTGGTTTAAATTTAACACGTGACTGTTAGCAGCTGTTTGATTGGCGTTGTTTACCAGATATTTGTTTAGTTTTTAACCAGCTTCTTCATTGGTTTCATCCTCCCCGTTATCTGAGTGGTTTAATTTTTTAAAGAACCATCTATTCAAATTGTTTAGTTTGTTATTATTAGACATGTCCATGTATGATTTCTTTAATGTGTTAATACTTTATTCTATATACGTGATTATACTATTATATTGGTTCAGGTTATAACCAGGTAATTATTTAAGTTTTAAACAAAGTATTTGATTTGTTTATTTGTATACAGCTATTTAATTTGTTCTGCTTGTTCCTAGCTTTTGATAGAAGTTAATTCTATAAACAGCCATTTGATTGGTTCAGAATGTTTCTATCAAAATATATTTTTACATGTTTCTCAAAGTTGGTCTCTTGTATGTAGGATACACCCTTAACTATAACAATTTTAATCTCTCTTAGAATTTGTCTTCCTTCGCCATCACTTTGGCAGATGATATAGCAGCTATACTAGTTGGACAGGCGACCAAAGTTCATGAACTAGAACCCCGTCCATTGTCATACAGAACAATTCGTCCCTGTCCGAGAAGTAGGACGGAAATCCACGCGAGCACGCTCTCGCTTCCGGTATGTCTCCACGTGCCCCGAACACTTATGGATGGGGTTAGTAACCTTGATAGACTAGTTCAGGACAACTGCCACGTGCGAGGACATACTGCACGTGATGAAAACACGTGCTGTGTAGATTTTAGAGGACGTTTAATATAAGTCCCTGTATACAGGTTTTATAATAATAATTCCTTGCTGTTATGTAGTCTAAAGATGCGGTCACATCCTCCGGGCACGCACGTTGTTGATTGTAGTAGGGGATGAGCGTAGTTGATTGGAGTAGACCGTAGGTGACCTTAGTTGAACGCATTAAACGTAGTTAGACGTAGTTATAAACGTAGTTATACACGTCAATTAAGGGAGTCACTCAGCACCCTAATTGACCCGTGTTAACCGTACTTAACAGTACTGTGAACGTACTGTGAACGTAGTCCAGCCCTAGTAGTTGTCCCTAGTTGTCCCTACTTGACCGTAGTGTTAACAGTAGTGCCATGTTACTATGGTCAACTACGGTCAACTACGGTAAACACTACGGTCAATTACGGGCAACTAGGGTCAAGTACGTTCAAACTATATTGATGTACGGTCACACTTGGGTCTTGGCATCAAAAATCACCGTAAAGATATTTTGAACATGTTGAAAAATGTTGGGCTAACCAGGGCCAAATCATGGCCTACATGAAATTCAAACTACGTCTATAAATACGTTGAACTACGTCTAACTACGTTTAACTAATTTCACCTACGGTCTACTACAGTCAACTACGGTCATCCCCCACTACGGTTAACTACGTGCGTGACCCGAAGATGTGACCGCGGATTTAAGCTTGTGTAGAAAAAAACCCATTAGATCTACTTTCGCCTTGTCTTATCTCACTCCTACAACTTACTTAATTTTATTATTTTTGGTCCGGTAATATGTCCATTACCTGATAAGTGTTGATATGTATGGTATACAATTGATAATGAATGAATGAGTGACTGTGTAAACGAACGAACGAACTGATCAATAAGTTGAATGAATGAACGAACGAACGAATAAATTGAATGAATGAATTAAATAAATAAATTAATTAATTGGATGAATTAACGAATGTAAAACGTAAAAGAGCATCGTGATACAGAAACGATGTGTTTCCTATAGGACGTGTACTGTCTGACAGACACGTGTATAAATGGGCGTGACCGCTCTTCAGGTTCGAAAAACATGTAGTCCATTGCATGATCGTATACGGTGATTTATATAGAGCCCTTTTCAGTCGCTCGTTTTCTTTCAATGTATATATGTTTTGGTCAACGAGCAGCAACATTTTCCCCGTGCGTGAAGTCGCAGCTCCTGTTGTTTTCCTTTTAGTATTCTCCAGTGTGGACTTCATTTCCTTGGTGGAGCGTGAAGTCTTGAATAAAGAATCAGGCGTATGTACTTGTAAATCACAACGCATGTCAATGCAGAGACATATCGTGACCTTGGCTCAGCGGACAAACGTTCGAGATCCGTTTTGGAGACTATTAAAACGCAATGCACTGCCTTGAACCTAAAATTGTGTCCTCTCAGTGGCAAATTTTATTTCCAAACCTCAAAATTGCAAGACAATAAAGATAAATTTACTGAAAATTATTGGGACACGTGTATATTTAAAACATTTTCCTGGAGCTCAACATAGACCATGAACGGTCTTATAAACGTTTTCAGTAGACTTAGGAGCAGTCCCAACAAACACATCAAACCAAATAGACCCTATACTTGACCCATCAAGCTGCTTTGTAGATATCTTTTCTTTTAAGACTATCATTGTCGTACCTATCACTTAGGTACCTCAAATGTAGGTCACAAATGATTATACTTTATTGATTTTAAGATACGAACTGTAGTTTAGAAACAAATAGAGTTGTATTCGACCTCCATAACTTCACCGTCAAACAGTCACTGAACTCTTGTACATTGGAACCTTGTTAGTCCGAATACATTTGTACTTTGGTTTGTGTGTGCAGTAAAACCTTGTTAGCCCGGACACTTTGGTTTGTATGTACAGTAGAACCTTGTTAGTCTGGATGCTTTAGTTTGTGTGTACTGTGGAACCTTGTTAGTCTGGACACTTTGATTTGTGAGCACAGTAGAACCCTGTTAGTCCGGACACTTTGGTTTGTGTGTACAGTAGAACCTTCTTTGTCCGGACACATTGGTTTGTGTGTGTACAGTAGAACCTTGTTAGTCTGGACACTTTGGTTTGTGTGTACAGTAGAACCCTGTTAGTCCGGACACTTTGGCTTGTGTGTACAGTGGAACCTTGTTAGTCCGGTCACTTTGGTTTGTGTGTACAGTGGAACCTTGTTAGTCCTGACCCTTTGGTTTGTGTTTACAGTGGAACCTTGTTAGTCCGGACCTTTGGTTTGTGTGTACTGTGGAACCTTGTTAGTCTGGACACTTTGATTTGTGAGCACAGTAGAACCCTGTTAGTCCGGACACTTTGGTTTGTGTTTACAGTGGAACCTTGTTAGTCTGGACACTTTGGTTTGTGTGTACAGTAGAACCTTGTTTGTCCGGACACATTGGTTAATGTGAACATTGAAACCTTGTTAGTCCGGATACATTGGTTTGTGTGAGTAGAACCCTGTTAGTCCGGACACTTTGGCTTGTTGTGTGTACAGTGGAACCTTGTTAGTCTGGACACTTTGGTTTGTGTTTACAGTGGAACCTTGTTAGTCCTGACCCTTTGGTTTGTATTTACAGTGGAACCTTGTTAGTCCGGATACATTGGTTTGTGTGTGTACAGTGGAACCTTGTTAGTCCTGACCCTTTGGTTTGTATTTACAGTGGAACCTTGTTAGTCCGGACCTTTGGTTTGTGTTTACAGTGGAACCTTGTTAGTCCTGACCCTTTGGTTTGTGTGTACAGTGGAACCTTGTTAGTCCGGACACTTTGGTTTGTGTGTACAGTGGAACCTTGTTAGTCCGGACCCTTTGGTTTGTGTTTACAGTGCAACCTTGTTATTCCGGACCCTTTGGTTTGTGTTTACAGTGGAACCTTGTTAGTCTGGACACTTTGGTTTGTGTGTACAGTGGAACCTTGTTAGTCCGGACACTTTGGTTTGTGTGTACAGTGGAACCTTGTTAGTCCGGACACTTTGGTTTGTGTGTACAGTGGAACCTTGTTAGTCCGGACACTTTGGTTTGTGTGTACAGTGGAACCTTGTTAGTCCGGACACTTTGGTTTGTGTGTACAGTGGAACCTTGTTAGTCCGGACACTTTGGTTTGTGTGTACAGTGGAACCTTGTTTGTCCGGACACTTTGGTTTTCGTGTACAGTGGAACCTTGTTTGTCCGAACACTTTGGTTTTCGTGTATAGTGGAACCTTGTTAGTCCGGACACTTTGGTTTGTGTTTACAGTGGAACCTTGTTAGTCCGGACACTTTGGTTTGTGTTTACAGTGGAACCTTGTTTGTCCGGACACTTTGGTTTTCGTGTTCAGTGGAGCCTGGTTAGCCTGGATACTTTGGTTTGTGTGTACAGTGGAACCTTGTTAGTCCGAACACTTTGGTTTGTGTGTACAGTGGAACCTTGTTTGTCCGGACACTTTGGTTTACGAGTACAGTTCTAACAAGGATCTACAGTAAACGCTTTAGACAATAAAACACGGTCAAGTTGTTCCTTGTTAACGTTACACACCTATTGGAAAGGAATACACTGCCTCATTTAAATGTCTTCTTCTTTGAACAAAAAGATCAATGAGTCGATCTTAAATAAGTGGGGATTCAAATCTTATTATTCTGTCAGCTGCAACAAGCGTACACGTGTAATGGTGAACGTGTGTCTTAGATATCTGTCAAAGAAATGGGCATCGTGATGGGAACGTATCAACATTCACCGCCTTTATCTTCATATTCGCCGTTAAACACAACCCGAGACGTGAACTGACTATTTCACGTCAAATTATCCCGTAATTCTAATACGGTTAGCTCCAGGTATCGATTGAAGATTCAAACTAGGTCACCGGCTAATTTACATATCTTCCCTTCTCCACGCTCTAACGTGACATACACAGGGTAACAAATGTGTTGCTGCTCAGTTCAGAAAGTTCAACCGGGATATCGCCACATTGTATACATTGATAGTTCTGATTGGTCTTTTCTCATAAATAAGCCAATTTCTGATTGGTCAACATGTTATTGAATGAAAAAGAAAATATCGGAAACACCCAATACGTTTGCATATATCTGACAGATTGTTTTTTCGTGAATTTCAGAACTGGATTCCATGACAAAGTTTTTTTTTAATAATTATCTTTATAGTTATTTTTTGCAGAAAGAAAACATTACTGTTGTCCCTTTATTGTAAATTACAAACCGTTTCAAGATAAATTCGTCACAAAAAGAACACATATCCTCAAACCCCTATACACGAGCTTGGCCGTTTAAAGACATGTGCTACTTTGAGCTCGCGTGTTTAACACAGGGGCGTGTGAAGTTGGTACATAATGCTGAAATGTCACAGCGTCAGGAGCCTGTGTCCTTTAAAAACATGTATATGAACTTAACAAGGTCACACGAACTAGAACCCAAACATCACAGGGACTTGTGTTGTTCGATAGTATGTGAGGATTTTGAAAGAGCACATGGGCTTTTATTTGTTGATACATATTTGCAAAACAAGGAAGATTACAGGCACTTGTATTGTTGTTTAATTATGTACGACAACTTAAGATGATCACAAGGCCTTGTATTATTTTCTTTATACGAGAATTAAAAATAATAGAAATGACTTTTTTTATTGAGCACATGGACCTGTGACTTTTGATATACGTGGTCGTCAGAAGGAGAAACACGTTCGTAACTGGTGTATAACGTACAGACCTCCTTCTTCCGAGCAAAATGTTGGCGTTATAAAGAAAATTTGACAATAATAAGACTGAGACAGGGACCTGGAAATGTGCTGCCTGTGAGCCAGGTGGGACATAGAATGAGACAGTATATCGACGTTAATTGTACATAATGACGACAATGTTCCTCTACGAGGAGGAAATATTTGTTTCATAAATCCAACAAAAACATATACAGTAAAACCTCGATATAATGCCCCTCGTTTATATATACAGTACAACCTCGATATAACGCCCCTCGTTTATATACAGTAAAACCTCGATATAAGGCTCCTCGTACATATAAACAGTAAAACCTCGATATAATGACCCTCGTTTATATATACAGTAAAACCTTGATATAATGCCCCTCGTACATATATACAGTAAAACCTCGATATAATGCCCCTCGTACATATATACAGTAAAACCTTAATATAATGTCCCTCGTACATATATCCAGTAAAACCTTGATATAATGTCCCTCGTACATATATACAGTAAAACCTTGATATAATGCCCTTCATTTATATATACAGTAAAACCTCGATATAATGCCCCTCGTACATATATAAAATAAAACCTCGATATAATGCCCCTCGTTCATATACAGTAAAACCTTAATATAACGCCCCTCGTTTATATATACAGTAAAACATTAATATAATGCCCCTCGTTTATATATACAGTAAAACCTTGATATAATGCCCCTCGTACATATATACAGTACAACCTTGATATAACGCCCCTCGTTTATATACAGTAAAACCTCGATATAATGCCCTTCATTTATATATACAGTGAAACCTCGATATAATGCCCCTCGTACATATATACAATAAAACCTCGATATAATGCCCCTCGTTTATATACAGTAAAACTTTGATATAATGCCCCTTGTTTATATATACAGTACAACCTTGATATAATTTCCCTCTTTTATATACAGTAAAACCTTGATATAATGCCCCTTGTTTATATATACAGTAAAACTTTGATATCATGGCCCTCGTACATATATACAATACAACCTTGATATAATGTCCCTTGTTTATATATACAGTAAAACCTTGATATAATGCCCCTTGTTTATATATACAGTAAAACCTTGATATAATGCCCCTCGTTTATATACAGTGAAACCTTGATATAATGCCCCTTGTTTATATATACAGTAAACCCTTGATATAATGCCCCTCGTTTATATACAGTAAAACCTTGATATAATGCCCCTCGTTTATATAAATACAGTAAAACCTTGATATAATGCCCCTCGTTTATATAAATACAGTAAAACCTTGATATAATGCCCCTCGTTTATATATAGTAAAACCTCGATATAATGTCCCTCGTTTATATAAACAGTAAAACCTCGATATAATGCCACTCGTTTATATACAGTAAAACCTCGATATAATGTCCCTCGTTTATATAAACAGTAAAACCTCGATATAATGCCACTCGTTTATATATACAGTAAAACCTTGATATACTGCCCCTCGTTTATATATACAGTAAAACCTCGATATAATGCCCCTCGTTTATATACAGTAAAACCTCGATATAATGCCACTCGTTTATATACAGTAAAACCTCGATATAATGCCCCTCGTTTATATACAGTAAAACCTCGATATAATGCCCCTCGTTTATATACACAGTAAAACCTCGATATAATGCCCCTGGTTTATATACAGTAAAACCTCGATATAATGCCCCTCGTTTAGTGGCAATATATTTCAATGTCCCTTTTTCTCGTTTTCTTAAGAAATGATTTACACGTTCCCTAAATTTATCGCCAAATTCCTTTTTAACGCCAAATCTGGACAAATGGTGACAGTATCACGAGGTTTAACTGTACTTAACAACACAGCTACCTTTGCTGACGGCTTGGTATATGACACGTATATTTATAGACAGGTTGAGGTTTTGTATATATTTTATATATCATATTTCGTCAGAATCATTTTATTCAATTAATCAAATTGCGAATCCCAAACCTCTTGACAACGATAAAAACAGTATGATCACCGTTGACATCGTTTCGTGTTTCAATTGATTCGATAACATTTTGCAACAATGATTTTAAAAGTCGTTAATCAAAGACTAAATTCAAAGGTTCTGCAGACTATACATCAAAGCCCGTTATAGTAGGTTGTATATGATCGATAACTCGTAATTAAAGTAAATTGAATTGTTAGACTGGTGTCCAGGTATTGACGTTTTACCGGAAGTGCCATTAACGCGTTCGATGTAACGATGCGCCACAACAAACGTGTGCAAGTCAGTAACTATAATTGTGGTTCCCTGTATTCGACGCAATTCTGCTCCGGCTCAACAATATTGCTGGGCCCCTTTGTTTCAATATGATTGGACGTAAATCTGCCCTGATATACCGATATAAATGTAGTTATACCCTGAATAAATAAAAACCTTAACTGAAAAGTCAGCACACCAATCGGACTGATTCTACTGACATAGTAACAGGGTATCACTTTATTTCTATGGAACATGACGTGTCATGCATGTGTTATAAAAACAGTCTCTGACTGTCTAGAGATCAAAGCAAATATGCAATATTCCGTCTCCAAACACCTCCAGAATATAATAGTTAGTACTACGTCTCAAAACACCTCCAGAATATAATAGTTAGTACTACGTCTCCAAACACCACCAGAATATAATAGTTAGTACTACGTCTCCAAACACCCCCAGAATATAATAGTTAGTACTACGTCTCCAAACACCTCCAGAATATAATAGTTAGTACTACGTCTCCAAACACCTCCAGAATATAATAGTTAGTACTACGTCTCCAAACACCTCCAGAATATAATAGTTAGTACTACGTCTCCAAACACCTCCAGAATATAATAGTTAGTACTACGTCTCCAAACACCTCCAGAATATAATAGTTAGTACTACGTCTCCAAACACCTCCAGAATATAATAGTTAGTATTACGTCTCCAAACACCTCCAGAATATAATAGTTAGTATTACGTCTCCAAACACCTCCAGAATATAATAGTTAGTATTACGTCTCCAAACACCTCCAGAATATAATAGTTAGTATTACGTCTCCAAACACCTCCAGAATATAATAGTTAGTATTACGTCTCCAAACACCTCCAGAATATAATAGTTAGTATTACGTCTCCAAACACCTCCAGAATATAATAGTTAGTATTACGTCTCCAAACACCTCCAGAATATAATAGTTAGTATTACGTCTCCAAACACCTCCAGAATATAATAGTTAGTATTACGTCTCCAAACACCTCCAGAATATAATAGTTAGTATTACGTCTCCAAACACCTCCAGAATATAATAGTTAGTATTACGTCTCCAAACACCTCCAGAATATAATAGTTAGTATTACGTCTCCAAACACCTCCAGAATATAATAGTTAGTATTACGTCTCCAAACACCTCCAGAATATAATAGTTAGTATTACGTCTCCAAACACCTCCAGAATATAATAGTTAGTATTACGTCTCCAAACACCTCCAGAATATAATAGTTAGTATTACGTCTCCAAACACCTCCAGAATATAATAGTTAGTATTACGTCTCCAAACACCTCCAGAATATAATAGTTAGTACTACGTCTCCAAACACCTCCAGAATATAATAGTTAGTATTACGTCTCCAAACACCTCCAGAATATAATAGTTAGTATTACGTCTCCAAACACCTCCAGAATATAATAGTTAGTATTACGTCTCCAAACACCTCCAGAATATAATAGTTAGTATTACGTCTCCAAACACCTCCAAAATATAATAGTTAGTATTACGTCTCCAAACACCTCCAGAATTTAATAGTTAGTGTTACGGTTCCAAACACCCCCAGAATATAATAGTTAGTATTACGTCTCCAAACACCCCCGGAATATAATTGTTAGTACTACGTCTCTAAACACCTCCAGAATATAATAGTTAGTACTACGTCTCCAAACACCCCCAGAATATAATAGTTAGTACAACGTCTCCAAACACTCCAAGAATATAATTGTTAATACTAAACCCGTAAAATAGCCTCATGCGAACTTTGACCCTGCAAGGTCAGCATTGTTTGTCAATTAAATGTGAACTTTGACCTGGAAAGGTGAGCATTGCTTGTCTCTTTAATGCGAACTTTGACCCGGAAAGGTCAGCATTGCTTGTCTCTTTAATGTGAACTTTGACACAGAAAGGTGAGCATTGCTTGTCTCTTCAATGTGAACTTTGACCCGGAAAGGTCAGCATTGCTTGTCTCTTTAATGTGAACTTTGACACAGAAAGGTGAGCATTGCTTGTCTCTTTAATGTGAACTTTGACCCGGAAAGGTATGCATTGCTTGTCTCTTTAATGTGAACTTTGACACGGAAAGGTAAGCAATGCTTGTTACTTTAAAATACGCTTTGACCCAGAATGATGAGCATTGTATGTTGCTTAAATGTGAACTTTGACCCTGAAAGGTCAGGAATGTTTGCCACTTTGATGTGAACTTTGACCCGATTACTTGAGCATTGCTTGTCACTTTAATGCGAACTTTGACCTGGAAAGATTAGCAATGCTTGTCACTTTAATGCAAACTTTGAACCGGAAAGGTCAGCAATGCTTGTCAATTTAATGCGAACTTTGACCCGGAAAGATTATCATTGCGTGTCTCTTTGATGTGAATTTTGACCAGGAAAGGTCAGCAATGCTTGTTACTTTAATGTGAACTTTGACCCGGATACTTGAGCATTGCTTGTCACTTTAATGCGAACTTTGACCCAGAAAGTTGAGCATTGCTTGTCCCCGTTAATGTGAACTTTGACCCGGAAAGGTATGCATTGCTTGTCTCTTTATTGTGAACTTTGACCCGGAAAGGTCAGCAATGCTTGTTACTTTATTGTGAACTTTAACCCGGAAAGGTCAGCAATCCTTGTTACTTTAATGTGAACTTTGACCGAGAAAGGTGAGCATTGCTTGTCTCTTTAATGTGAACTTTGACCCGGAAAGGTCAGCAATGCTTGTTATTTTAATGCGAACTTTGATCCGGAAATGTGGGCATTACTTGTTACTTTAATATGCGCTTTGACCCAGAATGATGAGCATTGTATGTTGCTTAAATGTGAACTTTGACCCTGAAAGGTCAGGAATGTTTGTCACTTTGATGTGAACTTTGACCCGGAAGCTTGAGCATTGCTTGTCACTTTAATGCGAACTTTGACCTGGAAAGGTCAGCAACGCTTGTCAATTTTATGCGAACTTTGACCCGGAAAGACTATCATTGCGTGTCACTTTAATGTGAACTTTAACCTTGAAAGGTCAACAATGCTTGTCAATGTAATGCGAACTTTGACCCGGAAAGACTATCATTGCGTGTCTCTTTAATGTGAACTTTTAACCTGAAAGGTAAGAATTGCTTGTCTCTTTAATACGAACTTTGACACGAAAAGGTAAGAATTGCTGGTCACTTGAATGTGAACTTTGACCCGGAAAGATTGGCAATGCTTGTCACTTTGATGTGACCATTGACCCAGAAAGATTAGCAATGCTTGTCACTTTGATTTGAACTTTTACACTGAAAGGTAAGAATTGCTTGTTACTCTAACACTGTGAATCCAATGGTTTACTGCCAGCTAGTTATGGTCTGTGCTGCTGTGGAGTTAATCAATACGCCAATTATCTCAGTCAAACATTGTTAATAAATCTCAATAAACTGGGTGTAAATTGTCAAGAGCTCTCTTTGAAAAAAACAACCCGACAACAGTTCTATGAGAGAGATAAAATCAATATATATACATTATATTAAAAACACATGCTCCTATCCCATGGTGGAGATCTATTAGACTGACAATCTAGTGACATTTAACGTACTTACAATGACACACAACTTCAAGTACTTCCCATTAAATATTTATTTTTCGCGTATTTACTGTATTCCATATTTCATTCATTAAATAGTTATAAATCAAGCAGCAGTACTATAAAAAAATCAATAATGAAAGAAGAGAAATTATAGATTTTTATTCAATGTCATTTCCTTGTCTTGTTTGTCTATAAGATTGTAAAGATAAGTGGTCGCGGTGGCCTTGTGGTTAAGACGTCTGCCATACTGCTACCACTAGCCCTCCACCACTGGGTCGCGATGGCCGAGTGGTTAAGGCGTCTGACATTCTGTTACCACTAGCCCTCCACCACTGGGTCGCGCTGGCCGAGTGGTTAAGACGTCTGACATCCTGCTACCACTAGCCCTTCACCCCTGCGTCGCGGTGGCCGAGTGGTTAAGGCGTCTGACCTTCTGCTACCACTAGCCCTCCACCACTGGGTCGCGGTGTCCGAGTGGTTAAGGCGTCTGACATTCTGTTACCACTAGTCCTCCACCACTGGGTCGCGGTGGCCGAGTGGTTAA
>NW_018408641.1:256222-257272 GCF_002113885.1 Mizuhopecten yessoensis
ATGGCCGAGTTGTTAAGGCGTCTGTCATTCTGCTACCACTAGCCCTCTGCCACTGGGTTGTGGTGGTCGAGTGGTTAAGGCGTTTGCCTTTCTGTTACCACTAACCTTCCACCCCTGGGTTGCAGTTGCCGAGTGGTTAAGGCGTCTGACATTCTACTACCACCAGCCCTCCACCACTGGGTCGCGATGGCCGAGTGGTTAAGACCTCTGACATTCTGCTACCACAAGCTTTTCACCACTGGGTCTTCGAGGCCGAGTGGTTAAGGCGTCTGTCATTCTGCTACCACTAGCCCTCCACCACTGGGTTGCGGTGGCCGAGTGGTTANAAACTACCGTTCCACCATTGGGTCGTGTTGGCCGAGTGGTTTAGGCGTCTGATATACTGCTGCCACTAGCCCTCCACCACTGGGTCGCGGTGGCCGAGTGGTTAAGGCGTCTGGCATTCAACTACAACTACCGTTCCACCATTGGGTCGTTTTGGCCGAGTGGTTTAGGCGTCTGATATACTGCTGCCCCTAGCCCTCCACCACTGGGTCGCGGTGGCCGAGTGGTTAAGACGTCTGATATTCTGTCACAATGTACCACTAGCCTTCCACTCCGGGTCGCGATGGCCGAGTGGTTAAGGCGTCTGTCATTCTGCTACCACTAGCCCTTTACCAATGGGCTGTTGTGGCCGAGTGGTTAATACGTCTGACATTCTGTTACCACTCTACCACTAGCCCTCCACCACTGGGTCGCGGTGGCCGAGTGGTTAAGGCGTCTGGCATTCAACTAAAACTAGCGTTCCACCATTGGGTCGTGTTGGCCGAGCGGTTTAGGCGTCTGATATACTGCTGCCCCTAGCCCTCCACCACTGGGTCGCGGTGGCCGAGTGGTTAAGGCGTCTGAACTTCTACTACCACTAGCCCTCCACCACTGGGTTGCGGTGGCCGAGTGGTTAAGGCGTCTGTCATTCTGCTACCACTAGCCCTTTACCAATGGGTTGTTGTGGCCGAGTGGTTAATACGTCTGACATTCTGTTACCACTAGCCCTCCACCACTGGGTCGCGG
>NW_018408641.1:259122-289238 GCF_002113885.1 Mizuhopecten yessoensis
CGATCGCGGTGGACGGGTGGTTAAGGCGTCTAGCATTCAACTACCACTAGCGTTCCACCACTGGGTCGTGGTGGCCGAGTGGTTAAGGCGTCTGACATACTGTTACAATGTACCACTAGCCTTCCACCCCGGGTCGCGATAGCCGAGTGGTTAAGACGTCTGACATTCTGTTACAATGTACCACTAACCTTCCACCACTGGGTCGCGGTGGTCGAGTGGTTAAGGCGTCTGGCATTCTACTACCACAAGCCCTCCACCACTGGGTCGCGGTGGCCGAGTGGTTAAGACGTCTGACATACTGTTACAATGTACCACTAGCCTTCCACCCCGGGTCGCGATGGCCGAGTGGTTAAGACGTCTGCCATTTTGCTACCAATAGCCATCGACCACTGGGTCGCGATGGCCGAGTGGTTAAGACGTCTGACATTCTGCTACCACTAGCCCTCCACCCCTGGGTCGCGATGGCCGAGTGGTTAAGGCGTCTGTCATTCTGCTACCACTAGCCCTCTGCCACTGGGTTGTGGTGGTCGAGTGGTTAAGGCGTTTGCCATTCTGTTACCACTAACCTTCCACCCCTGGGTCGCGGTTGCCGAGTGGTTAAGGCGTCTGGCATTCTACTACCACAAGCCCTCCACCACTGGGTCGCGGTGGCCGAGTGGTTAAGGTGTCTGGCATTCTACTACCACAAGCCCTCCACCACTGGGTCGCGGTGGCCGAGTGGTTAAGGTGTCTGGCATTCTACTACCACAAGCCCTCCACCACTGGGTCGCGGTGGCCGAGTGGTTAAGACGTCTGACATTCTGCTACCACTAGCCCTCCACCCCTGGGTCGCGATGGCCGAGTGGTTAAGGCGTCTGGCATTATACTACCACTAGCCCTCCACCACTGGGTCGCGGTGGCCGAGAGGTTAAGGCGTCTGGCATTCTACTACCACTAGCCCTCCACCGCTGGGTCGCGGTGGCCGAGTGGTTAAGGCGTCTGACATACTGCTACCACTAGCCCTCCACCACTGGGTCGCGGTGGCCGAGGGGTTAAGGCGTCTGGCATTCTACTACCACTAGCCCTCCACCACTGGGTCACGGTGGCCGAATGGTTAAGGCGTTTGACATACTGCTACCACTAGCCTTCCACCACTGGGTCGCGGTGGTCGAGTGGTTAAGGCGTCTGGCATTCTACTACCACTAGCCCTCCACCACTGGGTTGCGGTGGCCGAGTGGTTAAGGCGGCTGACATTCTGCTACCACTAGCCCTCCACCACACGATCGCGGTGGACGGGTGGTTAAGGCGTCTAGCATTCAACTACTACTAGCGTTCCACCACTGGGTCGTGGTGGCCGAGTGGTTAAGGCGTCTGACATACTGCTACCACTAGCCCTCCACCACTGGGTCGCGATGGCCGAGTGGTTAAGACGTCTGACATTTTGCTACCAATAGCCATCCACCACTGGGTCGCGATGGCCGAGTGGTTAAGGCGTCTGGCATTCTACTACCACTAGCCCTCCACCACTGGGTCACGGTGGCCGAATGGTTAAGGCGTTTGACATACTGCTACCACTAGCCTTCCACCACTGGGTCGCGGTGGTCGAGTGGTTAAGGCGTCTGGCATTCTACTACCACTAGCCCTCCACCACTGGGTTACGGTGGCCGAATGGTTAAGGCGTTTGACATACTACTACCACTAGCCTTCCACCACTGGGTCGCGGTGGCCGAGTGGTTAAGGCGTCTGACATTCTGCTACCACTAACCCTCCACCCCTGGCTCGCGGTGGCCGAGTGGTTAATGCGTCTGACATTTTACTACCACTAGCCATCCACCACTGTGTCGCAGTGGCCGAGTGGTTAAGGCGTCTGACATTCTACTACCACTAGCCTTTCACCACTGGGTCGCGGTGTCCGAGTGGTTAAGGCGTCTGACATTCTACTACCACTAGCCCTCCACCACTGGGTCGCGGTGGCCGAGTGGTTAAGGCGTCTGACATACTGCTACCAATAGCCCTCTACCACTGGGTCGCGATGGCCGTGTGGTTAAGACGTCTGACATTCTGCTACCACTAGCCTTCCACACCTGGGTGGCGATGGCCGAGTGGTTAAGACGTCTGACATTCTGCTACCACTAGCCCTCCACCACTGGGTCGCGGTAGCCGAGTGGTTAAGGCGTCTGACATTCTGCTACCACTAGCCCTCCACCACTGAGGCGCGGGATCGATGTCGACGTGGGATAGTCGCCAGTTACTCGCCTCGGCGTTGGTCGGTGGTTTTTCTCCGGGAACTCCGGCTTTCCTCTTCCACTAACACATGGTACGTCCTTAAATGACCAAAGCTATAAATAGGACGTAAAACACAAACAAACCTCGAATAAAAAATGCTCTTTACACGTCTGAATAGGTTCAAACATATGATTCTCATGTCCCTTTGATTACACGTCTGTTACGGCACGATTGTAACAATTTTAGCACGATTTCTCACCCGGGTGAGAAATCGTGTCGGGGTGAGAAATCGTTCCGTGACTCACGTTACTGATTGTCATGTCCCTGTGACTACGTAAATCAGGATTTAACTCAAAATTAAATACATTTAAAAACGTCCATTAGGAATACACTACAAAACTTCCATCTGGATCAGCCTTACTGAAGCCGCCCGGCGTCAGTCGATACATTAATTACAATTGTGAAATTATTGGACCAAATATAACTCAAAGTTGTATGGACTGTGACGAAAAACCAATATTGAGTGTCAACAAAATCTGGACCGAAATTCACGTGAAAAGCTCCATAAAGGTGTGTACATTGTTAACCTGGCTGTAGTCACACATAGCGTTATCAATGAGATATTGTACAATCAGAGGAGACTCGATATGTCAAATCCCTCCTTACTTAAATGATAATGATAATGATATACAACATTTGATATAGCGCCCTATCTAGCTTACATAAGCCACTCTAAAGCACTTTACAGTACATAGATACACAATTTAAACAATTAGCATATACATTAAGCAATACAATTTTGAGGAATTCGCAGGAGCTGCCTTATCAGGCGCTAACTACTAGTCCTATGCCACCTGACTAATATCTCCCTTTGTGTCTATGCCTGCGTGCGTGCTGGTGATGTAAAGTGTTCTGTTTGAAGTGGAACAGTGCTTCCAACGGCATCATTTATAGTGCCATCTCACTTGAATAATACAACACAGATTCCACAACATACACCCTAGACCAATCTATACTCATCCTGGGTTGTTGGAGTTGTGTGGGCAGGAGCAAAAACACTTCCTCTGAATATCCATGCGTACGACGACTTCGGGGATCGAACCCCGGCCGCCTGCGTGGATGGCCGGAGTGTTAACCACTCGACCAATCCGCCCATTTGAATACTGTACAAAATTTAGGACTTATACTGTATCTTTTACACAGTGAATGGTCTCTGGTTAAAACTCGATAATACATGTACCATACTTTACAGTTATGGTAGAATAGACTGTTACTGTTACAGCTGTGCGTTTGCATTTCTTTCAATTGATACCGGCATGAGCATTAATGCCGTTCAATCCTTGAATTAACATTCAATTCATTATTTTTTACCTAAATATAGATATTCGTTTATACTTTCGATATTGAAGTGTATCCCGGAAAAGCCTATCGTCACCAAAATGTTTGATTCAAATGTTGTCTCATGTTAATCGAGACGAGAGGAGACAACTCAAAATGGCGCTGATTAAATTGCATTTTTTTTTGTATCGAGTCAATTTCTTATACTGAGAAGAAACTTTGATTTAGAAAAAGCAACTAAGCATGAAGGAACTTCGGAAAAAAATATTTAAATAAATAAAAACAGTTACTGTCAGCATGTCTCGTGACGAAGTAACAGTAAGTTTACGACTATAAATTGTCTCCGTAAGGAGAGTGTACGGTGATTTGGGGTTGTATTGTTTTAAGACCAATTGACAATTTGAGACATTTAGGGACAGAACAGAATGGAAGAATAAATTGACCATAGATGTATTCGTACTTGCGTGGTGTTTGGGTCAAGGTAAAGGTAGGATATACATTATGTGGTCGTTCGAAGGTGAGTAACCCCGACCTCAAATGTGACAGGCCTCGATAAGTGTTTAAAATGTAAACAAATCTTAAAGCTAGTCGTCACGTCAGCTAGCAAGCTGTTTGTTAGGCCAGAAAGTAGGACGGAACTGGTGTGGACAACGATGTGACCAAGTATTATTTCTAAACTCCTGATGACCGACGGCGTGTAACTGGCTTTGATAATTATTAAGGCTCCCTGTCCCACTGCAAGCAAGACACTAGAGAGTTCCGCTGTTTTTTTGTGTACAGCGTATACCGAATTTCGTTTTGGATATAACCGTAGCGCAATTAGGCCATGGTACTTCAGTTGACCAGGCAGCTACAGTGTTAGTTGGTTAGAGTGACAGTACAACAACCTGAAGTCACAGGGTTCGAATCCTTGCCTAGCCCTGATCGATTTTTACACTCAAAACAGTGTAGTAGTTTATATTTAATTCATTTCACCTTTACTATTTTGTATACTAGTTCCACAAGGTACGCATGGTTTTCTTATCAGAATTGATTTATGAAAGTTGTTTGGTTTGTTTGTGATTTAAGTCCTATTAACACTGCTTTGGTCATTTAAGGATGAGCCAGGTTTTGGTGGCGGAGGAAAACCACAGAACCCAGATAACAAACATCGACCTGCGGCCAGTACCTGGCGACTGCCCACGTCGGTCTCGAACCCGCAACCCAGTGATGGAGGGCTAGTGATCGTAGACGGCCAGACGCCTTGACCAACTCGACCACCGAGACCCCTATCAAAGCTGTAGTCACACCGAATAAACATTTTCCAAAGTGTAGTTACTGTGTTAGTCAGTTGTACGACCGAGGATCATTAAGAAATGTGTCGACATAAACATAGCCAGGGGGCTGTTAGGGGGTAAACATTAAGAACGGTCCGATTCGAATTGACCTCGACGCCGGAAGTCGTACTCGCCACAAAATCGCCATGCACTTACTCACACACCAAGGGCCTGTTCGTTTATGTTGAATAACCGGTTTGGCTATTTTAAAGTGTAATATTTTCGGGTATAAGTGCAACTGTCTATGCAGGCCTTGCAGGGCTCTGACAAGGCTCACCCGAAAGCAGCATCAGCTTACTATGTCCGACCTTAAACCGGTCCAACCGTTTAGATCGCCATAAACGAAAGCGGATCTGGGTTCAAACTCTGGAAAACCTGGAAGACCTCACGGCTGACACAGACTTGGATGAAAGGGTCGGAAACTCGGATTGAACACGCTTTGTTAATAATATCAGTTATTACAAATACTAAAATGTGGGCTTTCAGGGACTTAAAGGTCGAAAACTCCGATTGTGATATGGCACTGACAATACTGAATGAACACACCTTTAAAGCTCGGCCTTAAAGGTCGCGAAATAGGAGTGTGAGTTCGCATGGTCAATAATGATATTAGTTAAAGGTCGGAAACACGGAAGATTGTATTCTTGTGTTAAGTCACTGCCAGTAGTCACATGTAAGTATTTCTGCGCTGGGATTGTATATACAGCTGTAAGGATTGAACAGCACTTTTTTTTCAGTTTCATGCAGGTATGAACGCCAACCAGTTACATGTCCACACATGTTTACCACGAAGCCCACTAGCGTTCATACCTGCATGAACATTTAAGAAATGCCGTTCAATCTTTATATTTTGTTGTTAATTTGTTAACTTATTGACCTGAATACAGATGTTCCCTAATATTTCCGATATTGAAGTGTCTATGTCGTCAGTTCAAACGAGACTCCTGGAACAGCCTAACGTTATCAGAATGTTTGATTCTAGCGGTTGTCTTATGTTATTCGAAGCGGGAGCAGAAGCTTCGAAATGATGCTGAACAGATTTCGTTCATAGCCGTATGAAGGCATTTTTTTTTGTTTTGGCAATGCTCATAGAGTAACTTGACGTGTGACTGTACATTTACGTACATGGGATTATGTCTCCTCTGAGGCCACTGTAATCCTAGTAACGGATATACTGATATTGATTTCTAAATCTCTGAACAAAAGTCAGATACAATCTTTAGTAGGTTATCCCTGTTACGTTTTAAACAAAATATACAGGGCCAAGTATTTGTTTTTAATTTTCAGAGGTTTTGATACTGTACATCTCTGAACAGGATGTACACATCATCATCATCATCATCATCATCATCATCGTCGTTGTCGTCATCCTCATCGTCGTCATCCTCATCGAACCGTTGAAAATGTAATTTGGCGTTTTCCTCCCACGTTAGCAAGTTCTTTAATATTGGGGTCCAGCTGAGGATATTTGATGTGTTGCGCAAACTTTAGTACCTTTTGTGCTCAATGTTTCAGGTGAGGCCAGAAAACAGGAGATCGACAGGACATCTTAGCGTAGCCCAAGTTAATAGGGGTGGACTTTTCTCCTCATTTCTGTGTGGTTTTTCTTGAACAAGCACATAAACAGATACTAAAGAGATAATGAAAAACAAAGTGTTATATGATCTTTTGAGAGTTTGTTCTACGCTAGATTTCCCCATTAATCTCAAATTGCACCATGCACAACTACAGACAAAAGGGTTATGCATACCAAGTTTCATGAAGATCCTTTGAGTACTTTCCGTTAATAGTGATAACATTCATACCGTTTCATTATGATCCGTTAAAAATAGTCCCTTTGAAATAGCGATATCTATCTTAGCATTTCAAAATGCAAAGCTGCTGAAAGAATCGTGTTTCTCTAATTGAAGTACAACTCGTATTTTGTAATAGAAGCGTAACTGGGAAACTGATCAGGCTCTCGCGCCATTGTTGTTGTCTGTTTCAGGCATTCGGAACTCAGGTGTTGTGCTCTTTGCATTCGAAACATCTCGGCCGATTCGGTCATCTTTGATACAATATACAAGATACAAGAAACTTTATTTAACGTCGCATATATCAAACAGAGAAACATTAGTGCTGTAGCGCTATTTTTGCGACAAACCTAATCAAACTCCTTGATGAAAGAAATAGTCTCGTTCAACCAGATGCTTGATTAGTTGTAATTCTCTCTCAGCGGAGCATGCACAGACAACAAGATAGTTGAACGAGATTATGAAAGGGTCTGCAATCGCGGGGAGGTGTTCCGAATGGTGCTCCTTGCTAACTTTTTGTAGAGAAAAATTCCGAATAAAGGAAAAAGAACCGGCCAAACTTTAGCGCATGCTGTTTAATTTCCACATCATGTAAACAATGCATTCCAATAAAACACGCTGCTATAAAGATGAGGTATAAAAACTGTTCACCCAAAAAACTAGGCTGTATCTAATATAAAGTGGTCACTAGTCACTATATGAATCCGGAAACTTGTTCTGTAGTTGTGTGACTCGGTATTAGACGAGTCCCAATATTTACCTAAAGCCGATAGAAGGTTTAACTCATTTACCCTTGAAATTTCGTAGTGGACTGTTCAAACCTTTGAACTAGAAGAGTTCAAATGTGTCTTCAGGGGTGAATGAGTTAATATGTCTGCGCTGCTGCACATTCGCTTGTTTGTTTTATTTTGTGTTTCTTTGCACGCTGTAAACTAATCCCTTGGGTTACATAACTTTGTTTTGCAAGTACAAACACGCGAAAGTACACAAACAAAATCTCAATCAACACTACTGCTTCGCTCACAGCCTCAGCAGCTTAACGGCAGGTAAACTTAATCAGTGCAACTGCGCCGCATTTCATTGACATTTATCTCCCGTGACAAAATCTCACTTAAACATCGCGGGATTTATGTTGGAAGTCACAGAGACTAAACGTCATCGCGAAATCCTAAATATTTGTTGAGATCCTGTGATACAACGATCGGCAATATCTCCTTCTTGATTCACTTGGCGTTTATAATCTCACATTGATCAGATTGCAGTCTTGCTTCATGTATTTGAATTAATCATTATTCATTAGTTACAGCGTTCGCCGACAGGAATAAAACTACCGTGTTTTGGAAGGTATATCACGCCGCAAGCGGTTTGCAGCCAAATCTGCTATATCACAAGAAAATGTTACAGAAATGTGTGCATCGCATTTAAACAGCGATAGTGCAAAAGATATATTTTTTTGTAACCATTAACAATCATTGGGCCAAAAATGTCATTATATGCAAATGAATATATTTTATCTGAAACGACGGTTGTTTTAATACTACATCAGTGGCGGATGAAAGGAAAAGCACACGGTATGAACGCAAATCGGTTATATATATATGTATACTGAAAATGTAACATGAAGCCAGCTTAAATTTGAATTCTGACGTTTTGGTTATTATTCATGTTAATAAAGGTATTCCCTTACATTTATTTATATTCTGTCTTCAGTGAAAACGAGATTCCTGGAAAAGCCTAACGTCATCACAATGTTTGTCTCTGGCGGTTGTATTCATCTTATTATCGGGAGGGAACAGCTTCGAAATGACTCGGATCAAATTGCTTTCATAGCCACTTGAACACAATTTCTTCTGGTTATGTTGATTGGCCAGGGGAACTTGCAGTTTAAATGTGAATATTTATGATTGCATTATTACGGAAATAAGATTTTAATAAATGAAAAAATATTCTCATTTTGTTAGAGAGAAATTACATATAATTTGATGATAAAAGGATTAATCTTTTCAATCTAGTTCTTTTTAATTCTCAATCAATATAGAACAATAGATAGAGAAATACACTTCTTACGATCGATGAGTGACGTTTCCAGTACCTGTTTTCTTGGCACGTGTAAACATGTAAAAACACATGCAAGCAAGCGTGTAGCATAACGTTAGAGTCTATAAAACGTCGTATCGTTATTTTGATAACAATCGAAAGTAAAACCGGCGTTTTTAATTCCAATCTTATTCAATAGCCCCGGTGTTTATATTCAATACCACTTTCATTAAAAACACAAAATATTGACAACCGCGGTACCGTAACACGCTAAGATAGCGTCAACAGCAGACTACAACATCGGGATACTACATAACAGTGTTGTCATGTCATTCTACCAGTTCACTGTGTGGTACTGGCGCGTGCTCTATAGTTTATTAAGTATGGGTGGTAATGATGTAAACTATCTCAGTGAGTGAACAGAGGACGGTAGAGATGTGAAATATCTCAGTGAGTGAACAGAGGACGGTAGTGATGTGAAATATCTCAGTGAGTGAACAGAGGACGGCAATGATATAAACTATCTCAGTGAGTAAACAGAGGACGGTAGTGATGTAAAATATCTCAGTGAGTTAACAGAGGACGGTAGTGATGTAAAAGATCTCAGTGAGTAGAATCTCAGTAAATAGAACAGAGGCCGGTAGTGATATAAAATATCTCACTGAGTAGAATCTCAGTAAATAGAACAGAGGACGGTAGTGATGTAAAAGATCTCAGTGAGTAGAATCTCAGTAAATAGAACAGAGGCCGGTAGTGATATAAAATATCTCAGCGAGAAGAATCACAGTAAATAGAACAGAGGACGGTAGAGATATAAAATATCTCAGTGAGTAGAAGCTCAGTAAATAGAACAGAGGACGGTAGGGAGATAAAATATCTCAGTAAATAGAACAGAGGCCGGTAGTGATATAAAATATCTCACTGAGTAGAATCTCAGTAAATAGAACAGAGGACGGTAGGGAGATAAAATATCTCAGTAAATAGAACAGAGGACGGGAGTGATATAAAATATCTCAGTGAGTGAATAGAGGACGGTAGTGATATAAAATCTCTCAGTGAGTAGAATCTCAGTAAATAGAACAGAGGACGGTAGAGATGTAAACTATCTCAGGGAGTGAACAGAGGACGATAGTGACGTAAAATATCTCCATGAGTAGAACTTAGCACGTTAGTGATGTAAAATATCTCAGTGAGCAGAATCTCAGTAAATAGAACAGAGGCCGGTAGTGATATAAAATATCTCACTGAGTAGAATCTCAGTAAATAGAACAGAGGACGGGAGTGATATAAAATATCTCAGTGATTGAACAGAGAGCGGTAGTGATGTAAAATATCTCAGTGAGTAGAATATCAGTAAATAGAACAGAGGACGGTAGGGAGATAAAATATCTCAGTAAATAGAACAGAGGACGGGAGTGATATAAAATATCTCAGTGATTGAACAGAGAGCGGTAGTGATGTAAAATATCTCAGTGAGCAGAATCTCAGTAAATAGAACAGAGGACGGTAGGGAGATAAAATATCTCAGTAAATAGAACAGAGGACGGTAGAGATATAAAATATCTCAGTGAGTATAATCTCAGTAAATATAACAGAGGACGGTAGTGATATAGAATATCTCAGTGAGGGAACAGAGGACGGTAGAGATGTGAAATATCTCAGTGAGTGAACAGAGGACGGTAGTGATATAAAATATCTCAGTGAGTAGAATCACAGTAAATAGAACAGAGGACGGTAGTGATATAAAATATCTCAGTGAGTAGAATCTCAGTAAATAGAACAGAGGACGGTAGAGATGTAAACTATCTCAGTGAGTGAACAGAGGACGATAGTGATGTAAAATATCTCCATGAGTAGAACTTAGAACGTTAGTGATGTAAAATATCTCAGTGAGTGAACAGAGGACATTATTGATACTGTATAATGAATTGAGACAGGTTTTGATTTACATTTTTTTTTTTTATCTGATTCGTTAAATTTGATTTCGGGTTGTTAGAAATGTTTTACTTGTACCTATAATGTAAACACATGACAAAAATGTTTTTAGCCATAACAGAAAATAATTTCTTTTTGTGAGCTGTAAAAATCTACAGATTACGCTGGACGAATTGCCTCTTACATTCACCCTAACCTTTAGTCGTGGTAAGGTGTATGTCTGTAGCATATGCTGGATACAGCCAGAAGTCGCAATAAAGGTGTACGTATCATACAGCCATAAGTTTCGGTAAGGTATATGTAGCATACAGCCTTAAGGCGTGGTAAGGTTTTTGTAGCATACAGCCTTAAGTCGTGGGAAGGTATACGTAGCATACAGCCTTAATTTGCAGTAAGGTTTATGTAGCATACAGCATTAAGTCGCGATAAGGTATATGGAACATACAGCCTTACGTTTCGGTAAGGTTTATGTAGCATACAGCCTTAAGTTGCGGTAAGGTATATGTAGCATACAGCATTAAGTCGCGGTAAGGTATATGGAGCATACAGCCTTACGTTTCGGTAAGGTTCATGTAGCATACAGCCTTAAGTCGCTATAAGGTATATGGAGCATACAGCTTTACGTTTCGGTAAGGTTTATGTAGCATACAGCATTAAGTCGCGATAAGGTATATGGAACATACAGCCTTACGTTTCGGTAAGGTTTATGTAGCATACAGCATTAAGTCGCGATAAGGTATATGCAGCATACAGCCTTAAGTTTCAGTAAGGTTTATGTAGCATACAGCCTTAAGTTTCGGTAAGGTAAATGCAGCATACAGCCTTAAGTTTCGGTAAGGTATATGTAGCATACAGCATTAAGTCGCGATAAGGTATATGTAGCATACAGCCTTACGTTTCGGTAAGGTATATGTAGCATACAGCATTAAGTCGCGGTAAGGTATATGGAGCATACAGCCTTACGTTTCGGTAAGGTTAATGTAGCATACAGCCTTAAGTCGCGATAAGGTATATGGAGCATACAGCTTTACGTTTCGGTAAGGTTTATGTAGCATACAGCCTTAAGTTGCGGTAAGGTAGATGCAGCATACAGCCTTAAGTTTCGGTAAGGTTTTTGTAGCATACAGCCTTAAGTTTAGGTAAGGTTTATGTAGCATACAGCCTTACGTTTCGGTAAGATATATGTAGCATACAGCATTAAGTCGCGGTAAGGTATATGGAGCATACAGCCTTACGTTTCGGTAAGGTTAATGTAGCATACAGCCTTAAGTCGCTATAAGGTATATGGAGCATACAGCTTTACGTTTCGGTAAGGTTTATGTAACATACAGCCTTAAGTTTCGGTAAGGTTTATGTAGCATACAGCAGTAAGTCGCGGTAAGGTATATGGAGCATACAGCCTTACGTTTCGGTAAGGTTTATGTAGCATACAGCCTTAAGTTGCGGTAAGGTATATGCAGCATACAGCCTTACGTTTCGGTAAGGTTTACAATGTATGTAGCATACAGCCTTAAGTTTCGGTAAGGTTTTTGTAGCATACAGCCTTAAGTTGCGGTAAGGTATATGCAGCATACAGCCTTAAGTTTCGGTAAGGTTTATGTAGCATACAGCCTTAAGTTTCGGTAAGGTTTTTGTAGCATACAGCCTTAAGTTGAGGTAAGGTTTATGTAGCATACAGCCTTAAGTTGCGGTAAGGTATATGCAGCATACAGCCTTAAGTTTCGGTAAGGTTTATGTAGCATACAGCCTTAAGTTTCGGTAAGGTTTATGTAGCATACAGCCTTAAGTTGCGGTAAGGTATATGCAGCATACAGCCTTAAGTTTCGGTAAGGTTTATGTAGCATACAGCCTTAAGTTTCGGTAAGGTTTTTGTAGCATACAGCCTTAAGTTGAGGTAAGGTTTATGTAGCATACAGCCTTAAGTTGCGGTAAGGTATATGTAGCATACAGCCTTAAGTTGCGGTAAGGTATATGTAGCATACAGCCTTACGTTGCGGTAAGGTAACCTTAATTTGTTGTCAAACTAACCAGACTCGCCGATCAAAAACAAATTAATTAAAAAAAGGTATTTTATTTCGTTATAATTGTTCCTCTTGAGACAGACGGACGATACACACAAACAGAACACTATCCATGTTTAACATTATCACGCTATACATTTTACCTTATAAACACACGAAGGTCGATTGTTTTACACGCGAAATGTTTAATACCACTGTCTGTTAGTTGTAAGCTGGATGTTGCTATGAACAAAACAAACAAAAAAACAAAAAATAGTTTAATGTGTCAGTTAACCTCTCGACTTCCGGTATAGCCTCTTTTTTATTCCCTTTTAGCAGAACTAGGGAGGTTTTTCCAGAAAAATCGGTTTTTGCTGTCTCATCATGAATGCAATGGAATACCGGTTAAGAAATTTGATATTGATATTAAACGAGGAAATGTGTATATCACGTGAATCTCCACTCGGTTGGACGCCCTAATCAGATTAGTGTACGTGACATAACAAGCTGTTCGTCTTTGCCTACGTCATCATGTATCAGTAAAGAAGCTGGTCGTACTGCGACAGGGCTGTCCATTCGTCCGTTAGTTTTTGTCATCCCTCCATACCTTTAGAACAGCGTAAGAAATCCCTTAAGTTTTATAAATACTTTTTATTATGATAAACTTACAAATACGTCACAAGCCCCGATATTAATCTTACAGAACGGGTCATTAACAGTCAGAGTGATTTGGGCGTTTTCCCTGTCGCATCGCCTATCGTGAGATCCTTTTACAAAATATTCTATGCAATGCCACAGTTATTATGGAATAGATTTATTATTAGCATCAGTAAAAAATAATTATATAAATAGAGAATAATACATGCCTTAGCACACTCAGTATCAACACGAGACTCCAATATGAGCCCGAGGGCCGAAGGCCCGATGGCTTATATTGGTCGAGGGTTGATACTGGCTGTGATATGGAAAATGGTATGTTTTATTCTGTTTATTACATACCTACTAATAAAATACGGATGGATCTTCTATCTTATGATCTATTTTTTCTTTTGAAATTTTGAAATTTTGAAATTTCCAAAAGGGGTGTGATACGGGTTTTATGGGCTGATACGGAGAGGGCTGATACGGGTTTGGCGTGTGATACGGCGAGTGCTGATATGGATAGCAATTGTGACGTATCGCATATACACAAAAAAACCACGTATTTATTAGTAAGTATGTAATAAATACATTTATCATATGAATACCGTGTTATGCCGTGTCATAAAGCCATCACATACATTATGTTTATCATATGTTTACTCAGAATATGAGTGTTTTTGCATATTTGATAACTTCTGATACAGTTCCGGTCACCCGTGTGATAAGTTTCTCCTAATGCAACCCCCCCCCCCCCCCCCCCCCCCATGCGACAACAATTCCCGTAATGCACCCCCTGTTCGGAACACCTCTACGTCTGTATTAGATATGGGAAGCGCCCGAAGCGTTCCGATTTTCCGGATTTGCGCTTTCAGTTGTTTTTTTTGCTTAGATAGTGTGTTGAGCAGACGTCAACAAACAAAATGTCAACAAACCAGGGAGAGGAAATACTTAATTCTCTAGCGTCTAGAATACTTGAATTGGATGACCTCATTGATAAGGAAAATGCACTGAATATCATCTTGTAATAATCTGTTTCAGTTGACATTGTTGATTAAATTATCTAATTGTTTTTCCTGTTGACTTGATTTTTTGTTACTTGAACATATGATAAAAAGTTTATAATATGACCATTTTGATAGCATATCCCTTATCAGCCCTCGCTCCCGATATCATATCAAAATGGTCATATAACAACCTCTAATTATCACATACCTGTTGAATCTTCTAATTCATAGGTTGTCGGTATACTGAGGTATTTGTGATACAGGGGTTGTCGGTATATTGAGGTATTTGTGATACAGAGGTTATCGGTATATTGAGGTATTTGTTATACAGAGGTTGTCGGTATACTGAGGTATTTGTGAATTGTGATACAAGGGTTGTCGGTATATTGAAGTACACTGTATTTGTGATACAGAGGTTGTCGCTATGCTGATGTATTTGTGATACAGAGGTTGTCGGTTTACTGATGTATTTGTGGTACAGAGGTTGTCGGTATGCTGATGTATTTGTGATACAGAGGTTGTTTGTATGCTGATGTATTTGTGATACAGAGGTTGTCGGTATGCTGATGTATTTGTGATGCAGAGGTTGTTGGTATACTGAGGTTTTGGTGGTAAAGAGTTGTTTTGAAGCAGTACCATTTCCGTCATTGTAGTCAGCTTTTAAACGCTATAAATAGAAAATCAAATGGTTTTTCGTTGTATACCATGTGTCTTTCACTAGTTTGGTAACAATTTATAACTTGTATGGAAACATATTTATTACGGACACAACTGATGTTCATCCTATTTTTCCTATTTCTAAACATTTTCTTCGGGTTGGTACGGATCCATACACTACATGTAAATACCCTGACCTGGAAATTACCGGTGCATTGTTGAGTTCGTGGTTATTGGTCATAAATCACTGAGGTGGTCAATACTGGTTAACATAGCAATGGTCAGTCCGATGGTCAGTCTGGTTGACTGTTGAGCATGAAGTAAACATTTCCGGGTGTATCCTATCCTGGTAATAGGATATTAGTCGGCCCAGCGTGGTTATGGGAAGAACCTTCTGCTGGGGCTTCATTTGTATCCTTCCCAGAGAGTTGTCGTTCTGTAGCACTCGCCAGTCACTGACTCCGTTCGATGTTCGAGTCCCAGGGTCGCACCGCATGACTGAATACAAGCAATTTTCAAATCATGAAATACAACGTTCTGTATTGCGACCAAGTGCAAAATGTTCGTTTCAGATCACAATTATTTAGTTTACTCTGTATTATATGATACAAAGAATCTGTCATTCGTTTCCCTTCATATTAGATTTATGATACTCGTTTTGGATTTTCATATTTGCTCGCCAGAGGCTCGCATACATGAAAAATCCAAAACTTGTATCATAAATCGAATAAGCAGGTAAACTTATGACAGACCCTCGATGTTTTAAACCGTATTTTTTAATGTTCTTGTCGGTATGATCGCAAATTGGTTACAGCAATACATAACAAGAAATCTTAAAATCTACATGCAAAATATGGTTATATCCGTTAGGCGTTCATACCGGCATGAATGTAAAATAAAATATGATATCGCCTTATCAAAATATTCTAGCAGAACAAAGTGCTCACTGAAACCACATGCTACTTTATTGTATCATGTAAAGTCAATAAGTGTAATATGTGCTGTCTTAAGAGTGTACGCTACGTTACAGTGAAACCATCTCCTTTCTAAAAGTGTTCAGCGATAAATATACTACAAACTATCGCTCATGAATGGTAATATGGCTTACATGTACTTGTACTGAAATGATGACAAATCGGAAATGATGAAGTGAACTACAAGAAATTACAGATAACACACACCCTTAACTCTAACACAAATTACAGGTACAACGTGTAAGGTAGCATACACCCTTAACTCACACACATATCACATGTATAATGTGTAAGGTAGCAAACACCCTTAACTCTAACACATATCACAAATATAATTTGTAATGTAGCAAACATCCTTAACTCTAACACATATCACAGGTATAATGTGTAAGGTAGCATACACCTGCAACTATTTAACATATCACAGGTATAATGTGTAAGGTAGCATACACCCTTAACTCTTTCACATACCACAGGTATAAGGTGTAAGGTAGCATACAGCCTTAACTCTTTCACATATCACATGTATAATGTGTAAGGTAGCATACACCCTTAACTCTAACACATATCACAGGTACAATGTGTAAGGTAGCATACACCCTTAAGTCTTTCACATACCACAGGTATAAAATGTAAGGTAATGTACATCCTTAACTCACACACATATCACATGTATAATGTGTAAGATAGCAAACACCCTTAACTCTAACACATACCACAGGTTTAATGTGTAAGGTAGCATACAACCTTAACTCTTTCGCATACCACAGGTATAATATGTTAAGTAACATACACCCTTAACACTTTCACATGTCACAGATATAACGTGTAAGGTAGCATACACCATTAACTCTGACACATATCACAGAAAAAATGTGTAAGGTAGCCTACATCCTTAACTCTAACACATATCACATGTATAACGTGTAAGGTAACATGCACCCTTAACTCTAACACATATCACCGGTATAATGTGTAAGGTAGCATACCCCCTTAACTCTAACACATACCACAGGTATAATGTGGAAGGTAGCATACACCCTTAACACTTTCACATATCACATGTTTAATGTGTAAGGTAGCATACAACATTAAGTCTTTCACATACCACAGGTATAAAATGTAAGGTAGCAAACATCCTTAACTCTTACACATATCACAGATATAATGTGTAAGGTAGCATACAGCCTTAACTCTTTCACATATCACATGTATAATGTGTAAGGTAGCATACGCCCTTAACTCTAACACATATCACAGGTACAATGTGTAAGGTAGCATACACCCTTAACTCTAACACATACCACAGGTATAATGTGTAAGATAACATACACCCTTAACTCTTTCACATATCACAGGTTTAATGTGTAAAGTAGCATACAACCTTAAGTCTTTCACATACCACAGGTATAAAATGTAAGGTAACGTAAATCCTTAACTCACACACATATCACATGTATAATGTGTAAGATAGCAAACACCCTTAACTCTAACACATACCACAGGTTTAATGTGTTAGGTAGCATACAACCTTAACTCTTTCACATATCACAGGTATAATGTGTAAGGTAGCATACACCCTTAACTCTAACACATACCACAGGTTTAATGTGTAAGGTAGCATACAACCTTAACTCTTTCACATACCACAGGTATAATATGTTAGGTAACATACACCCTTAACTCTTTCACATGTCACAGATATAACGTGTAAGGTAGCATACACCATTAACTCTGACACATATCACAGAAAAATTGTGTAAGGTAGCCTACATCCTTAACTCTAACACATATCACATGTATAATGTGTAAGGTAACATGCACCCTTAACTCTAACACATATCACCGGTATAATGTGTAAGGTCGCATACACCCTTAACTCTAACACATACCACAGGTATAATGTGTAAGGTAGCATACACCCTTAACACTTTCACATATCACATGTTTAATGTGTAAGGTAGCATACAACATTAAGTCTTTCACATACCACAGGTATAAAATGTAAGGTAGCAAACACCCTTAACTCTTACACATATCACAGATATAATGTGTAAGGTAGCATACACCCTTAACTCTTTCACATATCACAGGTTTAATGTGTAAGGTAGCATACAACCTTAAGTCTTTCACATACCACAGGTATAAAATGTAAGGTAGCAAACACCCTTTACTCTTACACATATCACAGATATAATGTGTAAGGTAACATAATCCCTTAACTCTAACACATATCACAGTTTTAAGTTGTAAGGTAGAATACTTCTTAACTCGAACACACATCACAAATATAATGTGTAAGGTAGCACACAACCTTAAGTCTTTCACATACCACAGGTATAATGTGTAAGGTAGCATACACCCTTAACTCTAACACATATCACAGATATAATGTGTAAGGTAGCAAACATCCTTAACTCTTTCACATGTCACAGATATAATATGTTAGGTAACATACAACCTTAAGTCTTTCACATACCACAGGTATAAAATGTAAGGTAATGTACATCCTTACCTCACACACATATCACATGTATAATGTGTAAGGTAGCATACATCCTTAACTCGAACACACATCACAAATATAATGTGTAAGGTAGCATACACCATTAACTCTTACACATATCACAGATAAAATGTGTAAGGTAACCTACATCCTTAACTCACACACATATCACATGTATAATGTGTAAGGTAACATACACCCTTAACTCTAACACATATCACAGATATAATGTGTAAGGTAGCATACACCCTTAACTCTAACACATATCACAGGTATAATGTGTCAGGTAGCATACACCCTTAACTCTTACACATATCACAGATATAATGTGTAAGGTAGCAAACACCCTTAACTCTAACACATATCACAGGTATAATGTGTAAGGTAGCAAACACCCTTAACTCTAACACATACCACAGGTATAATGTGTTAGGTAACATACACCCTTAACTCTTTCACATGTCACAGATATAATGTGTAAGGTAGCATACATCCTTAACTCGAACACACATCACAAATATAATGTGTAAGGTAGCATACACCCTTAACTCTAACACATACCACAGGTATAATGTGTTAGGTAACATACACCCTTAACTCTTTCACATGTCACAGATATAATGTGTAAAGTAGCATAGACCCTTAACTCTAACACATATCACAAATATAATGTGTAAGGTAACATACAACATTAACTCTAACACAGCCAGTGTTTGTACTGAAACAAGTATCATAACCTTGGTCATTCTGGTCCTTCTGATTCTAATTTGCTAAACGTGAAACCGATGTATTCAGGAATATCCGAAGATAATAAGCAAACATCTTTTCTGCGTTTTGTTAACCATATTGAAAAATACGTTCTATGGAACTTAAACCTTAAAATAATAATAATAATAATAATAATGATAATAATAATAATTCGAGGTTTTTTTATACCGCTTTATCACAACCCAGTTCGTAGGTGTCAAAGCGGTTCACAAATTATTATCCGTGGTCATAGGGCCTTTTGCAACTAGCCAATATTTTTCTCAACTCCCTGGGAAGCATACAGCCGATGCTACCATTTCGGCGCACACATACAGCTAGCATTCAAAAACTCTAGCACTGCCCAACCACGTACTCATTTACAGCTGAGTAAACTGGAACAAGCAGAGTAAAGTGTCTTGCTCAAAGATACAACACAGTGTCGTGCCGTGACTCGAACTCGTAACCCTTCGGCCGCGAGCCCAGCGTCCTACCACTAAACTACCGTGCCTCCATGTTTCTACAACATGTTTCAGATATCGTATCCTATAGATAACCCGTATAATTCGTGTATGCACAGGTCGTTGTTATTGGGACGGATAACCGGGTTTTTGCATTCTAGGAAACTTGGCTTGATAACGAGGAATTTAGCTTTTTATTTTTTTTTGCAAAAAGCATTGTCTTATTATTCGCATGAATGGCATATTGCATTTCAAGGCTGCTGTTTGTGAATTTTGTTTTGTTATTTGGCAATCCGGATGTTTATGGGTTTTCCCGTTTTTTGTTGGTGCAAATTTCAATTTTATTCCAAGTGTATAACAATGCAAGTACAGATAAATTGTTACAAATATATCGTCATCCATTCATCACACATCTCTATCGTCTAAACCTGATCCGCTAGGACCGTGCTACCGATCAACTCAAGGTAACGTCACATATAACACATTCCGGATGTTTGGGTTCTTAAATTACACATGTTGCCAACGTTTAAATAGTTATTCATGGAAAAAGAGTCATCGTTAACCGAATTAAATCTTGATCTGTTTTTAAAAATTTAAAACGCTCATGACCTAACGCTCTAATAATGACTTAGTAAGGTACATGTAATGGTGGGTTAAAGGAAGAAAATGATAAAAATGAGGTTATATAGACCTGATGAAGCGATATTAACCGATACGTCAGTCAAGGTCGTCATCACTAGTACTGTTATAGATCCATCCAAGCACTCATTAACCGATATAAATGTCATTAATTGTTATATAAGATATGCAAACGGATGTTTTTTTATCATGAAGTATTCGAATCGTAAGCAAACCGACCAGAGAAACGTTCTGCATTTTACAAGAGCAGTATGGAATTACAATTAAAGGAACATCATAAATTCAATATTAACCTATATAACTACCGATTCAATATTATTCAATTATAGCCTTTGGCTTTTGTAAGTCCTCGGTCAATATATCTTTTTTCGGGTTAATAAATCCAGGTATCGACAAAAGCCAAAGGATATAATTGTTTTATTACTTTCAAACAGTAATGTAAGCAATCTGATAAAAGAAACACAAAAAAATACTTCAGAAGCGGGACGGTACGTTGGTTTGGAGACACGTCATAATTCTATTTTTAGAAACACCCAGTCCTTTAACAAAAAGCACACCCTCCAAGTCAATATCGGTTTGTATCGGTGGACACGTGATGCAGTCCTTGCCTCACTTGTCGGGAATAATATGGAAAAAAAATAATACCAAATACCGACCTCCGTAGGGTAATGATTCAACCGATGATTATGTTGGAAAAACGGTTCTGTATGAATTATAAGATTTTGGCGAAGAAAACATTTAACCAAAACCTTCAACATGGTATTTAACTCGAACTGTGACGTAATCAGCTAATGTAGGATAACACACACTAAACACTGACGTAATAAGGTAACAATATTACACGTGAAACATTGACGTAATAAGGTAACGGTATTACACGTGAAACAATGACGTAATAAGGTAACCGTATTACACGTGAAACAATGACGTAATAAGGTAACGGTATTACACGTAAAACAGTGACGTAATAAGGTAACAATATTACACGTAAAACAATGACGTAATAAGGTAACAATATTACACGTAAAACAATGACGTAATAAGGTAACGGTATTACACGTAAAACAATGACATTGTTATATAATGATTAGTACACACGAGACAATGACGTTATTAGATAGTGATAACTACACCTGAAACAATGACGTGAATGTATCACCCGCGAAATTATGACATGATATGACACAAAAACAATGACGTAACTAGGGCATGATACTACACACGACAAAGTGACGTAATAAGGTCAAAGAAGACATTACACACGAAACAATGACGTGATAAGATACACGAAACAATGATGTAATTAGGCCAAGTTTCTACACACAAAACAATGATGTAATTATGATGTAAAAAGCAAACTGGAGCCGTTCGTATATTTGCTGGGCCACGCCTATATGTAGTAAAATGTCTGGAATAGGAAGTCATGCTTCTGATCGAACAGAACTTCTCTTTGATTAAATCGTGTGATGTGGCCTTTTACTACTTGTTCGAAGCAAGTTTCATTTAACGACAAGTTTATGTAAACATGAAAAAAAGAATAGCTTAATTAAATAATAAACTGAAAAGCATCGACAAAGTTTGATTGATATGTGTACTTAACGGACAGAGCTCACGATAGGACAGTATCGTTACCTAGTTATAAACAGGCCACTAGTATTGCATTATTACGAGAGAGAGAATATATATATATATTATATATATATATTATATATCTCTTGTAGAAGAGATGAAAGTACTAAAGACTCGTTGTTCAGAATTTTTCTTTTTATAATATTTCTTCGTCCGTAAGGATCATTTTTCTGATTTATAATATATATACATGTATATATTTATAAATGAAACAATGACGTAATAAGGTAACCATATTACATCAATTACATTATTTGATCCGTAAGGATCATTTTTTCTGATTTATAATATATATAAATATATATAAATAGCACCGCTCCAACACACGAGAACAACATGAGAATGTATAGTCGGTATGAAAGGAATATAACAGCAGGAATGCAAGAGACACCGAAACAAAAAGTTAGACAACATGAGCCCACAACACACCGAAAACAAAACCAGCTGCCCCAAAAGTGTTTGTGTGTTTGAAGTTTTAAGGGTTTTTAGGTTCCAGCAACAGACCTGTTTATTTATTTACATTTCCACTGCAAGTTCCTCTTTAAGTATTACCAGAAAACTTGCGTTCACAGATCTAGAGCTATGAACGCAATTTGATCAGCGTCATTTAGAAGTTTTTCCTCTCGCCTCGAATAACATGAGACAAGCTTTAGAATCAATCATTTTGGTGACGTTAGGCTGTTCCAGGAATCTCGTTTGCACTGACGACACACACGCTTCAATATAAAAAATGTAAGGGAATACCAAAATTATGTCAAAATAACAAAATATTGGAATAAAACGCAAATCGAGACTTCTATAAGGGTTTCCATTACAATTTAAACCTTGTTTTGAAATAAAACATCCCCAGTCAAACGTGAAACTGCCTTATTATAAAGTAAAGCATTCTTATCAAATAATCAAACGTTTTACAGCACTTTTTAAAATGAAACAAAAACATGAATGTAATATATCATAATGATGTTATAATATTTTATAATGATATTTTGTGATATCCAGTTCTTAAATGTATAACAATAATTGAAAGTTCACAATTATAAAAGAATGATTATAAGGTCTTTGAAGTCATCTTCCTGGTAGAACAGGTCTTCGGATCGCTTCACGTGATCTTGTTAATTATAAAACGTCCCTCCCTACCAGACAACACTTCCTCATTAAATAAAATATAATCAGCACCCTGTCTAGTAGATTGGTTGTGCGTAACAGGAAAATATTATATCAACAATTTGATCGGGTGGCGCAGTGGATAGCGCACACTCGCCTCTACAAAGGTGGCAGCTGGGATTCGATTCCCCGATCGGACGTGAAAAGGTATGAGGTCACCTGCCTGACCACGTGGGGTTTTCTCCGTTTACTCCGGTTTCCTCCCACATTAAAGACCACTGAGCGATAACTTCCGGGCAAACAAGAGTGATTGATATAAGTTATATAACTTATTGCATAATTGTTGTAAAATAAATAAAGTTTATATTCAACAATTTCACTTGCATAACAAAAAAATAACAATTTGTAAATGCATGTATCACGGTCACAATGTAATGGTAAGAAAAGGGCTTGCTATAGTTAAGACATTTACAGTCATTTCAATTTTTTCAATGGTTTTTTCGCTTCAAACAGAAACTTTACGCCCCTGTTTCTGTTTGCCAAACTACACGTAAAATATAAATATAAACTTAATTTTACAACAATTTTGAAACAATTGTTTTCCATGTTATATTTATCACTCTTTCCGTCCCAGTCGTAGGCGCCTGAGGATCTTAATGTAGGAGGAATCCGGAGTTACCTAGAGAAAAACTACACGGTCAGGCAAGTGACCCAAATCACTTTAAGTTCCAATCATAATTTTCAATATATATGAGTTACCGGAAGCGAGGGACGTTCACAGTAACAACCACGCATGCGCATCGTAAATGTCCAGAAGAGATGTTGCTGTAACGTGTCATAAATGGTCGTGCTAAAATATGATTTCACCCTATTTATGGGGGTCAAAACAGTCGTAAGTTGTTAATAATGAAAAATATACTACTTCCGGTTTATCACGTGCTGTCATAAAAGATACAATACTGCAATATAATAACTCATTATTATGTTTGGGTTTTTATAGCTACACTAATTGGAAACAATTTGGAATAATGAAAATCATAAATAGATTTGGAAATGTTTCCGCTCCGTTAGGGCAACCGTTCTATGTGTCGTTTTATTAGCCATAACATCTATCTACACGAGAGGTGACGTCAGCTCCTTTTTAAGCCTTAAGAGTTCACTTGGAGAATAGTGCCCTGAAGTTAATTCGAATGTATTTCATTTATAAAACTTTCACGTTTGAGTACGTCGAAATATTAAGAATTTGTCATGTCAAACCCAACAAGAAACAGATAACGTCTCGATCTCTTAGTATGCTTCTTAAACTATGTAGCTTTATTGACATTCTTAGTTCAAAAGTAGTAAGATAGATTATAATGCATCTCTTCATTGGGAAAATAAATACCAGCTCATACAGCCGTTCCACGCCTAGAGCGTGTTCAGGATTTGGATGCCCCAGCGGCTGTGGAATCGTCATGTTTTCGTTGGGCGGTTGTGAGATCTACAGAGTTGGGTTGCCCCGGCGGCTGTGAGGTCTACAGGGTTGGTTGCCCCAGCGGCTGTTATATCTATAGGGTTTGGTTGCCCCGGCGGCTGTGAGGTCTACGGGATTTGGTAGCCCCGGCGGCTGTGATGTCTACAGGGTTTAATTTCCCTGGCGGCTATGAGATTCACAGGGTTTGATTGCCCCGGCGGCTGTGAGGTCTACAGGGTTTAATTTCCCTGGCGGCTGTGAGATCTTTAGGGTTTGGTTGTCCCGGCGGCTGTGAGATTCACAGGGTTTGATTGCTACAGGGTTTGGTTGTCCCGGCGGCTGTGAGATCTACAGGGTTTGGTTGCCCCGGCGGCTGTGATGTCTACAGGGTTTGGTTGCCCCGGCGACTTTGAGGTCTACAGGGTTTGGTTGCCCCGGCGGCTGTGATGTCTACAGGGTTTGGTTGCCCCGGCGGCTGTGAGATCCAGAGGGTTAAGTTGCCCCGGCGGCTGTGATGTCTACAGGGTTTGATTGCCCCGGTGGCTGTGCACTCTACAGGGTTTGGTTGCCCCGGCGGCTTTGAGGTCTACAGGGTTTGAGATCTCTGGCAATCTGATTAAAACCAGATCTTTAATTCCACTCCGATACTCTACGTTCCAGTCAAACGTAGATTATCGGAGTGGAGTTAAATATCTGGTTTTGATCAGGTATGATCCCTGGCAGCCATGGGATCTTAAGCGTTTAGAAATGTCGGCCAATCCCGAGGTCTTTAGCGTTTGACAGCCCTAGCGACAATAACGTCTGGCCTGCTAAAGGGCCCCTATGTGAGGTATGGAATTTTTGTCAACCCCATCATTCGTAAGTCTAGATCTTTTGCCAGACAGTACTGGCGGCCGTAAAATCTGGAGTTTACAACCCCTCTATAGTCAGGAAGTGTAGAGCATTTGAGAGCCCGGTGGCCGTGAGGTTTAGAGGGTTGGACAGGTTTGTTGGCCGTGAGATCTGGAGTGTTTGAGAGCCCCGGCGGCCGTGAGGTTTAGAGAGTTTGGCAGGTTTGTTGGCCGTGAGATCTGGAGTGTTTGAGAGCCCCGGCGGCCGTGTGGTTTAGAGAGTTTGGCAGGTTTGTTGGCCGTGAGATCTGGAGTGTTTGAGAGCCCCGGCGGCCGTGAGGTTTAGAGGGTTTGGCAGGTTTGTTGGCCGTGAGATCTGGAGTGTTTGAGAGCCCCGGCGGCCGTGAGGTTTAGAGAGTTTGGCAGGTTTGTTGGCCGTGAGATCTGGAGTGTTTGAGAGCCCCGGCGGCCGTGAGGTTTAGAGAGTTTGGCAGGTTTGTTGGCCGTGAGATCTGGAGTGTTTGAGAGCCCCGGCGGCCGTGAGGTTTAGAGGGTTGGACAGGTCTGGTAGCCGTGAGATCTGGAGTGTTTGAGAGCCCCGGCGGCCGTGAGGTTTAGAGAGTTTGGCAGGTTTGTTGGCCGTGAGATCTGGAGTGTTTGAGAGCCCCGGCGGCCGTGAGGTTTAGAGGGTTGGACAGGTCTGGTAGCCGTGAGATCTGGAGTGTTTGAGAGCCCCGGCGGCCGTGAGGTTTAGAGAGTTTGGCAGGTTTGTTGGCCGTGAGATCTGGAGTGTTTGAGAGCCCCGGCGGCCGTGAGGTTTAGAGGGTTGGACAGGTCTGGTAGCCGTGAGATCTGGAGTGTTTGAGAGCCCCGGCGGCCGTGAGGTTTAGAGAGTTTGGCAGGTTTGTTGGCCGTGAGATCTGGAGTGTTTGAGAGCCCCGGCGGCCGTGAGGTTTAGAGGGTTGGACAGGTCTGGTAGCCGTGAGATCTGGAGTGTTTGAGAGCCCTGGCGGCCGTGAGGTTTAGAGGGTTGGACAGGTCTGGTAGCCGTGAGATCTGGAGTGTTTGAGAGCCCCGGCGGCCGTGAGGTTTAGAGAGTTTGGCAGATCTAGTTGCTGTGAGATCAGGAGTGTTTGAGGGCCCTGGCGGCTGTGAGGTCTGCGTTTTAACCTGTTTGCTGGTACATGTAGGTGTAGACTTCCGGCTCCTGAGACTACCTGTGTAGGACTATCAATTATTTGCCTATCGGTGTCGGGACAGCCTTTGGATAACAATTATCGTTTTTCTGCTCGTCGTTTGATATTATCAGTTTTTTATGCAAATTAAACTGAAAAAGATAAGAATAGCAAGAAGGACACTTATGACAGAATTTGAAATATCCCTTTTTATGTAACGTTTTAAGGGATTCCTTGCAATTGACACCTCCCTTTTCACAGTTCTCAAAACGTTAAAAAAATGAATAAATAATAGAATAAAATATATGAAATGCCTTCATAGCTGTTAGAGTCAATAACCCAAATTATCAAAATACATTTTTTGAGACTTATATCAATTTGTGTGTATCCTAATTCAAACGATGAACGTTTTAAACCTCAATTCATGTAATTTAGGTTACAAATATCAATATTTTTGATAAAATACTAGAATAAAGTTTTGCGTTAAACTTATTGTTAAGCTAACCAGATTTGGAGCTCTCCTATTTTTAGATATATTAACGATATATCTGTGGTAAGTCTATGATAAGGAATAAGAACCCGTTGCATTTCCGCTGTAGCATCCGGTTTTCAATACATTAATTGTCACGAGATTTGAATTTGTGATCGACCTTCCTCGAGAAATGACGCGGAAATATTGTATTACGCTAACAAGAGCAGTAATTAGGTTCCATTGAACGTTACTTTTAAAGGTACATTGGCTGAAATGATTTTCTTCGGGAATAAAATCTTTATCCCTGAGAGTGTCACTGCCACGTCTTGGAGTATTAAAATCTTAGCAGGGCAGTGGTCGAGGTGAACCCCGGAACACATTGAAGATAACAATATCAATTTCTAGAAAGACAGAAAGATATATTAGATTTAGGAGAACGAAACTATGAGTCTCTTATCGAGGTGAATCAGTGTCTAGCCACTTTATGTAAAGGTTGCGTGAATGGGCTCTCTCGGTCACGTGATTGTGGAGATATATCTTTTTCTTCATTTATTTTATTTAATTGATAAATTTTTAGCTAATTTATTTATTCATAAAAAAAACAAGGATCCCCTGGTTACTTCGACCCCTGATCAAAGCATTGAAACATCTGAGCTCCCCGCCCTATACTATACAACTGCAGTGAACATGTATGAAAATTCCATAATAGGAATGGTATTATACCTCTTGGTACTACACTAAGAAGCAGACCCTGAACTGGGGAATGTAATAATTTACCAGAATATTGACAATGATTTTCAATGATTGTTTTAATTCCATGTAAGCTATTGTACTGGGCTTGCGATGTGAGAGGATTGTTTAGAGATGAATCAAAACAGCTTCGCTCTTCAGCTTTCCATTTCATTACCGGAAGCTGGAAGTAAACAACAAGATACGGAAACGGAATACCATAATACACAAAACGGTCAATTCCGGATATTCTATTGTTGGTTATGATATAATATAGCACTGTACATGTAGGCCTTCTGGGCATCTAGTTTATTTGAAAAGACATAAATCTGAAATAAATTTTTGAAAATTTCCTTCATTTATCTACTTTTCTTTTTTTATAATTTTGACTTTTGATTACTTGCGCTTCTAATATAATAATCGTGTAACATGTTAAGATAAAATGGATTTCCCTAGGTTTCAGTGGGAGTACGTATTTGATGTGAATCTAATAGCCTTAATCATATGTCCCAATAGGTGAATCATATGTTGATTAAAAATATATCTTTTTTGCATTATATACAGACACCTGCCGCCGTTCGATGACAACACCAGACCTATTTCGTGTTCAGCATTGTGTGCTTACATGCACAGCAGATAAACTTAGCGCTGATAAATATTTGATTTCGTTTTATAATTTTTATAAAATTGATGAAATGTTTTTATTCAAATATCAATATGTATAATAATTGTGAAAATATTAAATGTTTTTAATCAAATATCAATATGTATAATAATTGTGAAAATATCAAATGATTTTAAGAAATTTGGAATTAAATAAATTGTAAAAAATTGACCTTTCAGCTCCTGAAGCTGACAAATAATTTAACATCCGAGTCTTGTGCTTAATCAAGCATTGAACTGATATCGAGATTCGAAGCGCTGCCGGCAGGTGGCGCTACCTTTTAAACAACCCCGGAGGTTGTTTTACATAAACACACGGTTTCCTGTGTCATGTATATACATCATTTAACGACTTCACTGTACTTTTATCGAACTTTTACGTTTTTAAAGTTTATTTATTTGTTTGAAATTTAAGCCCGTGGCTACTTTACTGGTGTTTAAATTATGAAATTTCGGTCCTTTCCTTAACACGGAAAAACAACCTCTAATGTACTTACTGACTCGCCTAGCCGTAAACTGGAGGCACCAATATGACTGCACCCAATGTCATGGGTGTGACTCCTGTGAACGTGATAGACAGAGGAAAACAATGCAAATAGGAGAAGAAATTATGTATAACGCCATATTCAAAGATTTTACAAAATGCGCTCAGTGTTGCTATCGAAAAGTGCAATGTCTGCAATGCAGGTTCAGTATCTACTGTACCTGTGTGTACATGCATCACCTCATGAAAGAAGAAATATGTCAATGCTGTATAAAAGATGTTTTACTTCTTTCTGCTTTTCTTTGGTCACAAACTGAATACCTTGTTTATCTTTTGCATTTAAGTAGGAAAGGAAAAACTGCGCGTCCAGACTGGGGTTCGAACCGGGGACCCACCAAACTCTAGAGGGACGTGCTACCAATTGAGCTTCCTGGTCGCCGACGATTAACCATGTCTAGTTTGTTCTACTCGTTCAACTATTTACAACTCATGCTCTTCATTTTGTCTTATTTTTTTTGTTGTGGTAGATTTTGTCTTGTTCGTTAACGCTGTAGTACATTTTGTCTTGTGTTTTGACGCTGTGGTTTATTCTTTTTGGTTTGTTGACACTGTGGTACATTTTGTTTGTGTTTGTTGACACTGTGATACATTTTGTTTGTGTTTGTTGACGTTTTGTTAAATTTTGTCTTGTTTGTGGACGATCTTGTACATTTTTTCTTGTTTGTTGACGCTGTGGTACATTTTGTGTAGGTTTTTGACGCTGTGGTACATTTTGTCTTGGTTTTGGCGCTGTGATACATTTTGTCATGTTTCTTTGCGATGTGGTACATTTCATGTAGGTTTTTCACGCTGTGGTACATTTTGTCTAGACTTGTGCCGGAGTTGCTCATTTTGTCTTGTTTGTTTAAGCTGTGGTACATTTTTCTTGTTTGTTGACGCTGTGGTACATTTTGTGTAGGTTTTTGACGTTGTGGTATAATTTGTCTGCTTTGTTGACACTGTGGTACATTTTGTTTTGTTTGTTTATTCTGTGGAACATTTTGTCTTGTTTGTCGACACTGTGGTATATTTTGTCTTGTTTGTTGACGCTGTGGTATATTTTGTCTTGTTTGTTGACGCTGTGGTACATTTTGTCCAGGTTTTTGAAACTGTGGTACATTTTGTCTTGTTTGTTAAGGCTGTGGTATATCTTGTCTTGTGTGTTGACGCTGCGGTATATATTGTCATTGTCTGTTGACGCTGTGTTACATTTTCTCAAGATTGTTGACGCTGTAGTATATTTTGTCTTGTTTGTTGAAGCTGTGGTACATTTCGTTCAGGTTTTTG
>NW_018408641.1:294688-295330 GCF_002113885.1 Mizuhopecten yessoensis
CTTGTGTATTGACGCTGTATTACATTTTGGCTCCTTTGTTGACGCTTTAGTACATTTTGTCTTGTTTATTAACGCTTTGGTTTATTTTGTCAAGGTTTTTGAAACTGTGGTACATTTTGTCTTGTTTATTTGTGAGTTGACGCTTTAGCACATATTGTCTTTGTGAGTTGAGTGTGTATTGACGCTGCAGTACATATTGTCCTTGTGTATCTGTAGTACATATTGTCTTGATTGTTGACGCTGTGGTATATTTTGTATTGTTTGTAGACACTGTCAAATATTTTGTCGTTGTCTGTTGACGCTGTGGTACGTTTTGTCATTGTCTGTTGACGCTGTAGTACATTTTGTTCAGGTGTTTGACGCGGTAGTATATTTGTTTTGTTTTGTTGAAGCTTTGGTACATTTTGTCTACGTTTTGGACGCTGTGGTACATTTTGTCAAGGTTTTTGAAGCTGTGGTACATTTTGTCTTGTTTGTTGACGCTGTAGTATATTTTGTGTAGGTTTTTGACGCTGTGGTACATTTTTTCATTTTTGTTGACTCTGTGGTATATTTTGTCTAGGTTTTTTGACGATGTAGTACATTTTGTCTTGTGTATTGACGCTGTTGTACATATTGTCTTTGTGTATTGACGCTGTAGTA
>NW_018408641.1:307405-312779 GCF_002113885.1 Mizuhopecten yessoensis
TGCTGTGGTACAGTTTGTGTACGTTTTTGATGCTGTGGTACATTTTGTGTAGGTTTTTGACGCTGTGGTACATTTTGTGTAGGTTTTTGACGCTTTGGTACATTTTGTGTAGGTTTTTGACGCTGTGGTACATTTTGTGTNTACGTTTTTGACGCTGTGGTACATTTTCTGTAGGTTTTTGACGCTCTGGTACATTTTGTGTAGGTTTTTGATGTTGTTGTACATTTTGTGTAGTTTTTTGACGCTGTGGTAGGTTTTTGACGCTGTGGTACATTTTGTGTAGGTTTTTGATGCTTCAGTATATGTTGGTACATTAAAAACAAACAATGTTCAATATGGCACATACTAGATATAAAAGGGTTTTCGTGCTGTAGGTAACGATTGCTGTCATTTGAACACGGAATCAAACACTTTGACGCACAAGAAATACACATAACATATTTGTTGAACAGACTTGGGCGGTCTCCTTTGACATCAAAGTGCAATGACCTGATATAAATAAACAACGTTCTGTCAACTTAAAATTTCTAGATTCTTAACAAAAAAATGAAATGTCAAATGGTCATATACAATGTATTTAATTGTGCGTTAAATTGAAACAATTCAAATTTTAAAATTATTTAGTGATATACATGTGAAGGTAGGATGTAAGAATCAAATTTAAATCAGAACGTGATCATACAAGAAATATTTTTATCAATTTTTGATAAGTGCAAGCTGACTATACTTTGAAGTAAACAAAAACCGTTTGAAGTGACACGTTGTTCGCATTACATAGTGACGTAATAGTTAACGGTACATGTAGTAATCTCATTTCAGCATTGTTCGCTACATTTATCACATGAAATGTTTCTCATGACAGCTGTAGCTATGTTTGAGGCAGCTAAATATGTAATCGCAAGGTAAGAACCACCAACTTACAACAACAAAAAGTTTTACAAGGCAGAAGTCGATACCCTTATAAAACAAGAAGTGGGTAATCTGATAGAACAGGAAGTCAACACCTTGATAAAAACATGAAGTCAGCACTCTAGAGATCCGTTCGGTAATGAACACACGTTTGAACGTTCGTCTGTTAAGAACACATTTTGTCGTAAACGGTGGCGAACATTCCCGAACACTCACGAACATTCCCGAACACTCACGAACTCAATGACACACAAACTTATCAGGCTTCTAATTATACGCTTAACCTTTATCTGAAACGATCATACATTTATTTGTACATATATATGCACGAAAAATAATAGAAATAATCCTCCCAAAGTAGTAATCTGATGCCGGGTATTTTGTCCAACTACAGTTGTACCAAGTTTGATTTATACTCCTTGCGGAATATATTTTTTATGTTTGGTATACTTAGAAAGACCGACAACAAAGCGCCCGAGCACGTTTTCATAATTGAAAGCAGCTACAGATTAATAAAGTGGACAAATTAAGAAAGAATGGGAGTCGAAATCGGTCATTACCGTTTACAAAAGACTTACAAGGCCTTTGTCATTCGTTATTTCAATAAAGAACCTTTCTCGGTTTAGTAAATATTTTCAAGTGTGCGGGTGGTTATCATCTTCAGACACAAGTTTTCATCGTATGATGTTTCACAGGTAAAACTGGTGGTTCTTTTCTTCAGATATCAGGTTTCATCATATTGTGTTTTACTGGTTATATCCTCAGATGTATGGAAGGGGATCACCGCCATAATTATTTTTTATAGAATTTGTTACTTCTGGTTTTGAATCTAATTCTATGTACATTTGTATTATTTCCCTAGTTGATAAGTTATAGAATTAGTTACTTCTGGTTTGGAATCTAATTCTATGTTCATTTGTATTAATTCCCTAGTTGATAAGTGTCTTTTCCATTCTATGTACATTTGTGTTGTTGCACTCGTTTACAAATCTATTTTTGTTTGTTCATTCTATGCTATGCTAGTTTTCATTCCATGCTATGCTAGTTTTCATTCCATGCTATGCTAATTTTACTGATCGCGATTTCGTGTCAGCTTGTAGTATTCAATCCATTCCAGACTTACGTGATGTATATACTCAGTAAATTCTATCGGTTGATCTGAAGCTTTCGTCATTTTTGTAAAAACAGAAATTCAAAACTAACCTTTAATTCAGAAATAGCTAGCTAGTCGTCTAGTAAACGAGTAAGCCAGCAGTTGAAATACGAGAGGTTTCCTCATTATGACGACAAGCGGCGCTGCGATCGTCTTAAATATACACGGACCGCTCCCCAACGCATCCGGATCACCGTGCGGACGTAATGTCGTTATTTGTTTACGTTTTGACTATTGTATTTTCAAGGTTCTTATATTCGTTACTGCATAAATTAAATATATGTTTAAGAACATATTAATGACGCCGTCAATATTGATGTAGACTCGGACAGTGCGAGAAACATTTTAAGGGCCTGTACAAGAAGAACAATTAGACTTGCTCAAGTCCAGAAAATAATCACATAAACTAAATGCGTTCCTAATCTTGACAGAGCGTAGAGATTTTCTTCCCCACTCAAATACACACATTTTAAAAAAAGTGAAAAAAAAAAAGCAAAAGGAATTGTATCATAAGATAATGTATTCATACATCTATGTATGTTAAATGTTACAGTAACTTAATTAACAATCTCTTACCCCGATGACAATCTCACCCCACCACCACCCCAATTACAATTAATTCTTTATCACCTGTACTGTGCATGTCTTATTCTTATATATACATTTTAGCTGAAGTTTGGAGAAGAGTTTGAAGTGGCTTTTGGGGCAAGATTACCATAGGTCAAAGATAAGAGAAGAATATGAACCAACTATAGGGAAACCTGAAACATAACTTCTTGAATTTGTTCAAGATATAAGTTTACTTTACACAAAAAATGATAATGCAATAGATAATTTATTATTAATAATATCCAACAAATGACTATATCAGGTGGAACCATCCATTGTTTTCATTAAGGTGTAGCATGAACAAAATACCCCTAAAATTTATTCCTACACCAAAAAATGTGTTTTTCATACAAAAATCATTCTTACCTGAATTTTTTTGTTCTTCTTTTTGTTTTTCTTCTGCTTCTTGCTAAGTAACATTTTTAATTTATGGTTTTGGAAAGAACACATAAATATATGACTATAATTAAATATATATGATATAAATATGGTGGTGACAATAAAAAAAAAAAGCTGTCATTTAAATAAAATGGCATCAATAATGTACAAAATCGTGGGTAGATATTTAAATTAATGCCTGATGTTGTAGATTTCACTTTTGAACATATATCATTTACAATAACGATGTAATACCATATGTATTACTAAAATATCAAAAATGGCGACCATCTTGGAAAAAAATTGCTTGGCCAAAATTGATCAATACACCACCTCCTTCCTTCATGCTAAGTTTCATGCTTCTACTAAAGATCCCACAATTATTCACCAATCTGCCGGACTGTAGTCAAATGGACAAGTATTCAACGAAAAAGGTCGCCCATGTAACACACTAGGACCCAGGACAATGTTCTGTGTTATCTCGATGACAATGTGTACATTGATTTACAATATGAATCAAAATAAATATATATTTTACAAAATATAAAAATACGTAATTTTGGCACTTTTTTTGTTTTTGTTTCAGAAGGAACAAATCTCTAGAAAGTTTTAAAAGTGCAATGCTAGCAGAGTATCCACTCCTCGCTCAATGGGGTGAATTTACATTTCCATATTGGTGTATGCGTAATCTTAAGTTGACAATGCGCGCCAACAACAAGTCTCCGAAAACGATACAATGTTGTACACTGCTTCTGAAATCAAAGATGACACCGACCTCAAACGTTCTTTCGACCAAACGACGAACCAGATGCAGTGAGTGACACGCTGAAACAACCGTTCGGTTTGTGGGCGTGATCTTTTTGAACACGGCTTGTATTATATTTCATTGGTAATATTAGTGGTTCTTATGTCCATATATCAAGTGTCATCATATGATGTTTTAGAGCAATACTTGTGGTCCTTAACTTCAGAAGTTTTAATCATAAAATATTTCACTGGTAATATTTGTGGTTTTTATTTTCAGATGTCCGTTGTACTGACATGGTGTTTCACATGTAATACTGGTTGTATTTTATCTTCAGATTTCAGGTTTCATCATATGATGTGCTACAGGTTATATTGGTGGTTCTTATCCTCAGATTTTAGATTTTACCATATAGGGTGTAACTGGTAATATTGATGGTTCTTATCCTCAGATTTCAAGGTTTTACTATATGATGTGTTACAGGTTATATTGGTGGTTCTTATCCTCAGATTTTAAATTTTACCATATAGGGTGTTACTGGTAATATTGGTGGTTCTTATCCTCAGATTTCAAGGTTTTACTATATAATGTGTTACAGGTGATATTGGTGGTTCTTATCCTCAGATTTCAGGTTTTATCATATGATGTGTTACTGGTTATATTGGTGGTTCTTATCCTCAGATTTGAGGTTTAATCACATGCTGTGTTACAGGTTATATTGGTGGTTCTTATCCTCAGATTTTAAATTTTACCATATAGGGTGTTACTGGTAATATTGGTGGTTCTTATCCTCAGATTTCAAGGTTTTACTATATAATGTGTTACAGGCGATATTGGTGGTTCTTATCCTCAGATTTCAGGTTTTATCGTATGATGTGTTACTGGTTATATTGGTGGTTCTTATCCTCAGATTTTAAATTTTACCATATAGGGTGTTACTGGTAATATTGGTGGTTCTTATCCTCAGATTTCAGGTTTAATCACCTGATGTGTTACAGGTTATATTGGTGGTTCTTTTCATCAGATTTCAGGTCTTATCATATGATGTGTTTCTGGTTATATTGGTGATTCTTATCCCTATATTTCAGGCTTTATCACATGGTACCCTACGGGTAATATTTGTGGTACTTTTCCTGAGATTTCAGATTTCACCATATAGGGTATAACTGGTTATAATGGTGGTTCTTATCCTCAGATTTCAGGTTTAATCACCTGATGTGTTACAGGTTATATTGGTGGTTCTTATCCTCAGATTTCGGATTTCACCATATAGGGTGTTACTGGTTATATTGGTGGTTCTTATCCTCAGATTTCAGGTTTCACCATATAGGGTGTCACTGGTTATATTGGTGGTTCTTATCCTCAGATTTCCGGTTTCACCATATAGGGTGTCACTGGTTATATTGGTGGTTCTTATCCTCAGATTACAGATTTTACCATATAAGGTGTTACTAGTAATATTGGTGGCTCTTATCATCAGATTGTAGGTTTTACTATATGATGTGTTACAGGTTATATTGGTGGTTCTTTTCATCAGATTTCAGGTCTTATCATATGATGTGTTACTGGTTATATTGGTG
>NW_018408641.1:316788-318641 GCF_002113885.1 Mizuhopecten yessoensis
TTTCACCTTATAGGGTGTAACTGGTTATATTGGTGGTTCTTATCCTCAGATTTCAGATTTCACCATATAGGGTGTTACTGGTTATATTGGTGGTTCTTATCCTCAGATTTCAGATTTCACCATTTAAGGTGTTACTGGTAATATTGGTGGTTCTTAACCATCAGATTCCAGGTTTTATCATATGATGTGTTACAGGTTATATTAGTGGTTCTTATCCTCAGATTTCAGGTTTCACCTTATACGGTGTAACTGGTTATATTGGTGGTTCTTATCCTCAGATTTCAGGTTTCACCATATAGGGTGTAACTGGTTATATTGGTGGTTCTTATCCCCAGATTCAGATTTCACCATATAGGGTGTAACTGGTTATATTGGTGGTTCTTATCCTCAGATTTCAGATTTCACCATATAGGGTGTTACTGGTTATATTGGTGGTTCTTATCCTCAGATTTCAGATTTTACTATATGATGTGTTACAGGTTATATTGGTGGTTCTTATCATCAGATTTCAGGTCTTATCATATGATGTGTTTCTGGTAATATTGGTGGTTCTTATCCTCAGATTTTAGGTTTTAACATATAGGTTTAACTTGTAATATTGGTGGTTCTTATCCTGATATTTCAGGTTTTATCACTTGATACCCTACAGGTAATATTGGTGGTTCTTATCATGATATTCCAGGTTTTATTACATGGTACCCTACAGGTAATATTGGTGGTTCTTATCCTCATATTTCAGGCTTTATCACGTGGTACCCTACATGTAATATTGGTGGTTCTTAGCCTCATATTTCAGGCTTTATCACGTGGTACCCTACAAGTAATATTGGTGGTTCTTATCCTCATATTTCAGGCTTTATCACGTGGTGTATCACAGATGATAATGCTATCGACTATGTGCCATCTGTTTACAACAGTTTCTATGTATAATATCAGTATCAATGTCAACCAACTTCAATGTGCGTCATTGCAAATTATAAAGGTAGAATTAGCATTTGATATTCAACCATTTCACCATAACTACAACACTCCAACATCAATTTGCCTCAGATGTTCATTTTGTTTTTACTATACTGGCTTCTGAAAAATGCCAGATTTGTGATGTCACAGCGCATAGGACACTCCGTGAGTTATGAACAAGTATGAATTATAATGTGGAAATGTGTTTCCGGAGAAATCTATCTTATAGTTTTCACAGCAGATATACAATACTGCAGTATGAAAGTAGAATCCACGTATTTAACTTAACAAATGGTATCTTTTGTACAAACTGTTAAAGTAGCACATATTCTAAATGGAACGGCTGTCCTGCAGGTACATTCCAGTCTCAACCCGTATGGACCAGACCAGCTGTTAAATCAGAGATTTAGCTGAAGGTTAACTCAGCCAAATTAAATAATAATAATCAAGATTAGTGCTAAACAAAATAAAAATTACAAAAAAATACGACCGCTGTCGGGTATCCGTTTCAATTGGTTTAACCTGAAAGAACCCGACAGATACACGCGGTAGACAACACCATGAGTTTGATTTCGTCACTTCGAAAATACGTGTAATGCTCGTTTTTATCAGAATTAGTAGATCTAATCAAATATTGTTTAAGTAAGATTTGAATTGCTTACATAATATTGTATTTTATTTCTTTCACTGTTGAACCACATGTACTCCTTTCGGTGGAGAGGGCATCGGGGATTTGTATCTTATGGCCTATAACTATTGCTGTAAGTTATATCAAGAACGTATGATGTTTTTTTATAATTCGTAAACAAAGACAGTAGAAAGTAGAACAATTGTACAACCGGATATACAACTGTGACGTAAGTCTCTTGAATAAAAGATGGGGGGGGGGGGCT
>NW_018408641.1:318759-325384 GCF_002113885.1 Mizuhopecten yessoensis
GGTCTCTAGGCGTGGGTTCGCAAATGCGGGGGTGGGGGGCAAATTTGCATATGTTACGCAGTCAATAAACAAATGTTTCTTTGTTTTTATTGGTTTTTATTCCACCATATACGTCTTATTAACTAAAAACATTGTATACCCAAAGCGGCCGATACCATGGGCGCGGGGGCAAATTGTTATAAACACTCGGGTATCTAAACAGCAAAGAGGATGCCGGATTCCGGAAATATGATTTAATCACGTAGTTTTTGGAAAAATGACATTATTAATAATTAAAATCAAATAAATACACATACTAAAGAACCGTTATCGACCATATTATAAATCCGGAATACGGCATCCTGTACCCCTTTCCAGATTAGATGCATCAAGTGTCACCTTTAACTTGAATTAAGTTAAAACCATATTTTTTATTTCATTTTTTTATGTCATACATAATACACATACGTGAGTACAGGATTCAGATTTTTTTTTTCAATACTTACATATGAATCTGTCTCCTTTCCATGTTGGTATCAGTACCAACCGTCATACACTAACCATAATCAGTTTGACAATGTCTAACCCATGATTCTGTGTATCATGAACTCCCTCTTGATATAAGCTCTACACGCCAGAAATTACCTATCATCAAACGTCACATCAAATGTCAGTCTCCTCATAAAGAAAACTTCAAGGCTACAAATGACACAATATATGCAGTTTAATCAAAAATTGCGCGTGCGTGTTTTTGTGTGAAGTCTATGGCGTAATAAACATCACGTTTGTCACGTAATACACTTGCGCACAGCTTTAGAAGGCAGACTTTATTTTTGCGTGTAAGCAAGGTTTTATGATGTATTTAAAATCTCAAGGTTACGTTTAGCGTGTGTATTGCTTCTTGTAATGGCACTTAATGAAATGGGCGTCCATTAATCAGATTGCTTATATCATGGTTAACTTTACTGAAATTAAACTTTATTTATTTTTTAATCTTCCCGATAATTTAATAAATATAAATGGAAAAATATTCCATAACTTTTTTAAAAAGAAAACAAGCACGATATGGTCTGTTTTAATCTTCCGGAATTTCTCCTAATCGAAAAATAACAGTTTGCGTGTAACGACTTTTAAAGATGACAGTACCGATAAAACCAGGGGCCCACATTTATATAAAACCAGGGGCCCACCTTTATATAAAGCCAGGGGCCCACATTTATATAAAACCAGGGGCCCACCTTTATATAAAACCAGGGGCCCGACTTTATATAAAACTAGGGGCCCACCTTTATATAAAACCAGGGGCCCACCTTTATATAAAAAGATGTTATTTTAATATTGACTCCATATAAAATAATAAAGGTGTTGCAATTTTGAAACTGAAACACAATGATATCAATGTTTCATGTTAAATGATGAGATTCAGACAAAAAATATAATGGGCTAAGAGAACGTTTCAGATAAAGATACATTTTTGTGATTTGTTTTCTACCAATTAATGAAAAGCTGATGAAAGCCTAAAACTATAGATATACTTTATGCTATACATTTAATGAAATGTAACGAAAAATGAAATAGTGGAAATCATTTTTTTGTGCATATGAAAGTTTGGTTTGATAATTTGGTTTGGTTTAGTATTGTTTAACGTCCTATCAATAGCTATGGTCATTTAAGGACGGCCTTCCCCGTGTGCAAGATGTATGTGTGAAGTGTTTGCGTGTGTGTTTTGGGAAGCTGCAATATGTTCGAGTTTGTCTCCTTGTGATAGCGCGGAACTGATGCCGACTTGTCGGACAAGCTCCCACTGGGGTTACTTAATGGTAAAACACGAAGGATGTTTTGGTCCTTTTTGAACCATTTTGTGGGACATGCTCCCAATCGGGTTACGTAAGATCTATTTGTCCTTTTTGGACCATTTTGTCGGACAAGCTCCCACTGGGGTTACTTAAGGGTAAAACACGTAAGATCTATTTGTCCTTTTTGGACCAATGTGTGGGACAAGCTCCCACTGGGGTTACTTAAGGGTAAAACACGTAATATCTCTTTGTCCTTTTTGGACCTTTTTGTCGGACAAGCTCCAACTTGGGTTACTTAAGGGTAAAACAAGAAAGATCTATTTGTCCTTTTTGGACCATTTTGTGGGACATGCTCCCACTTGGGTTACTTAAGGGTAAAACACGTAAGATCTATTTGTCCTTTTTGGACCAATGTGTGGGACAAGCTCCCACTGGGGTTACTTAAGGGTAAAACACGTAAGATCTATTTGTCCTTTTTGGACCATTTTGTCGGACATGCTCCCACTCGGGTTACTTAAGGATAAAACACGTAAGATCTATTCGTCCTTTTTGGACCATTTTGTCGGACAAGCTCCCACTGAGGTTACTTAAGGGTAAAACACGAAAGATGTATTTGTCCTTTTTGGACCTTTTTGTCGGACAAGCTCCCACTTGGGTTACTTAAGGGTAAAACACGTAAGATCTATTTGTCCTTTTTGGACCATTTTGTCGGACAAGCTCCCACTGGGGTTAATTAAGGGTAAAACACGAAAGATCTATTTGTCCTTTTTGGACCATTTTGATGGATAAGCTCCGACTGGGGTAACTTAATTAAGGTTAATATACGAAAGATGTATTTGTCCTTTTTGGACCGTTTTGCTGAACAAGCTCTCACTGGGGTTACTTTAGGGTAAATCACGAAAGATCTATTTATCCTTTTTGGACCATTTTGCTGGACAAGCTCCGACTGGGGTAACTAAATTAAGGGTAAAATACGAAAGATGTATTTGTCCTTTTTGGACCGTTTTGTCTGACAATCTCCCATTGGGGTTACTTTCTATTTGTACTTTTTGGACCATTTTGTCGGACAAGCTCCCACTGGGGTTACTTAAGGGTTAAACACGAAAGATGTTTTGGTCCTTTTTGAACCATTTTGTGGGACATGCTCCCAATCGGGTTACTTAAGGGTAAAACACGAAAGATCTATTTGTCCTTTTTGGACCATTTTGTCTGACAAGCTCCCATTGGGGTTACTAAAGGGTAAAACACTAAAGATCTATTTGTCATTTTTGGACCGTTTTGTCCGACAATCTCCCATTGGGGTTACTTTCTATTTGTCCTTTTTGGACCATTTTGTCGGACAAGCTCCCACTGGGGTTACTTAAGGATAAAACAAGAAAGATCTATTTGTCCTTTTTGGACCATTTTGCTGGACAAGCTCCGACTGGGGTAACTTAATTAAGGGTAAAATACGAAAGATGTCTTTGTCCTTTTTTGACCATTTTGCTGAACAAACTCCCACTGCGGTTACTTTAGGGTAAATCACGAAAGATCTATTTGTCCTTTTTGGACCATTTTGTCGGACAAGCTCCGACTGGGGTAACTTAATTAAGGGTAAAATACCAAAGATGTATTTGTCCTTTTTGGACCGTTTTGTCTGACAAGCTCCAATTGGGGTTACTCAAGGGTAAAACACTAAATATCTATTTGTGCTTTTTGGACCGTTTTGTCGGACAAGCTCCCAATGGGGTTACTTAAGGGTAAAACACGAAAGATCTATTTGTCCTTTTTGGACCTTTTTGTCGGACCAGCTCCCACTTGGGTTACTTAAGGGCAAAACACGTAAGATCTATTTGTCCTTTTTGGAGCATTTTGTCGGACAAGCTCCCACTGGGGTTACTTTAGGGTAAATCACGAAAGATTAATTTTTCAGTTTTGGACCATTTTGCTGGACAAGCTCTGACTGGGGTAACTAAATTAAGGGTGGACAAGCTCCCACTTGGGTTACTTAAGGGTAAAACACGTAAGATCTATTCGTCCTTTTTGGACCATTTTGCTGGACAAGCTCCGACTGGGGTAACTTAATTAAGGGTAAAATACGACTGATGTATTTCTCCTTTTTGGACCATTTTGCTGGACAAGCTCCGACTGGGGTAACTTAATTAAGGGTAAAATACGACTGATGTATTTCTCCTTTTTGGACCATTTTGCTGGACAAGCTCTGACTGGGGTAACTAAATTAAGGGTGGACAAGCTCCCACTTGGGTTACTTAAGGGTAAAACACGTAAGATCTATTTGTCCTTTTTGGACCATTTTGCTGGACAAGCTCCGACTGGGGTTACTTTAGGGTAAAACACCAAAGATGTATTTGTCCTTTTTGGACCTTTTTGTCGGACAAGCTCCCACTTGGGTTACTTAAGGGTAAAACACGTAAGATCTATTTGTCCTTTTTGGACCATTTTGTCGGACAAGCTCCCACTGGGGTTACTTTAGGGTAAATCACGAAAGATTAATTTTTCAGTTTTGGACCATTTTGCTGGACAAGCTCTGACTGGGGTAACTAAATTTAGGGTAAAATACGAAAGATGTATTTGTCGTTTTTGGACCGTTTTGTCTGACAATCTCCCATTGGGGTTTCTTTCTATTTGTCCTTTTTTGACCATTTTGTCGGACAAGCTCCCACTTGGGTTACTTAAGGGTAAAACACGTAAGATCTATTTGTCCTTTTTGGACCGTTTTGTCTGACAATCTCCCATTGGGGTTACTTTCTATTTGTCCTTTTTTGACCATTTTGTCGGACAAGCTCCCACTGGGGTTACTTAAGGGTAAAACAAGAAAGATCTATTTGTCCTTTTTGGACCATTTTGCCGGACAAGCTCCGACTGGGGTAACTTAATTAAGGGTAAAATACGACAGATGTATTTCTCCTTTTTGGACCATTTTGCTGGACAAGCTCCGACTGGGGTAACTTAATTAAGGGTAAAATACGAAAGATGTATTTCTCCTTTTTGGACCGTTTTGTCTGACAAGCTCCCATTGGGGTTACTCAAGGGTAAAACACTAAAGATCTATTTGTCCTTTTTGGACCATTTTGCCGGACAAGCTCCGACTGGGGTAACTTAATTAAGGGTAAAATACGACAGATGTATTTCTCCTTTTTGGACCATTTTGCTGGACAAGCTCTGACTGGGTTAACTAAATTAAGGGTAAAATACGAAAGATGTATTTGTCCTTTTTGGACCGTTTTGTCTGACAATCTCCAGATGGGGTTACTTTCTATTTGTCCTTTTTTGACCATTTTGCTGGACAAGCTCCGACTGGGGTAACTTAATAAAGGGTAAAATACGAAAGATGTATTTCTCCTTTTTGGACCGTTTTGTCTGACAAGCTCCCATTGGGGTTACTTTAGGGTAAATCACGAAAGATCTGTTTATCCTTTTTGGACCATTTTGCTGGACAAGCTCTGACTGGGGTAACTTAATTACGGGTAAAATACGAAAGATGAATTTGTCATTTTTGGACCGTTTTGTCTGACAATCTCCCATTGGGGTTACTTTCTATTTGTCCTTTTTGGCCCATTTTGCTGGACAAGCTCCGACTGGGGTAACTTAATTAAGGGTAAAATACGAAAGATGTATTTCTCCTTTTTGGACCATTTTGCTGGACAAGCTCTGACTGGGGTAACTAAATTAAGGGTAAAATACGAAAGATGTATTTCTCCTTTTTTGACCATTTTGCTGAACAAGCTCCCACCTCGGTTACTTTAGGGTAAATCACGAAAGATCTATTTATCCTTTTTGGACCGTTTTGTCTGATAAGCTCCAATTGGGGTTACTCAAGGGTAAAACACTAAATATCTATTTGTCCTTTTTGGACCGTTTTGTCTGACAAGCTCCGACTGGGGTAACTTAATTAAGGGTAAAATACGAAAGATCTATTTATCCTTTTTGGACCGTTTTGTCTGATAAGCTCCGACTGGGGTTACTTTAGGGTAAAACACGTAAGATCTATTTGTCCTTTTTGGACCAATTCGTAAGACAAGTCCCCTCTGGGATTGTCCGTTTTATTAATTTCCTTGGGCAAGTCTTCGCTGGGATTGTCCGTTTTATTAATTTCCTTGGGCAAGTCTTCGCTGCGTTAAATACTGAGTAGGTACGGTTATGTTTATTTAATTATCGATCTTACGTACTCCGCCCTTGTGATGTTTGTTTGCACCTGAACAATATGTCACGTGGTCCGGCTGTCCGATCCCTCGGGCACGGGTCGCCACGTTACGTAAACAACAATGGCTTACAGATTGCAGATAATGACGCAAAGTAAATATATATTATGTATGACATGGGCTTGTATTTATTTCGTTATTACCCGTCTACAGCAACTGCGATGGAAGTTAAGATCTTTTGAAAAAAAATCGATAGCAACATTAATAAAAATAACATAAAAAAGTGAAACTGGAAAATAAGTGTTTTTTTATGATCGATACGGTTTGTTACAATGGGAAGTGATTGTCTCGATACACCAGTTATCTGGTGATATTTCAAAGGGTCTTTGTCCCAAAGAAAAATGCTATTATTTATTTATTTTTTAATTTCCCTATGGCAAACATTATTCAATGTTTCAAAAGTCACATCCATATTTGTAAAAATTGTCTAATGAATTTCCACAATATCGTTGTTTGTGTACATTGTCGAGGCTCCTTTTGATCAACATTTAAGAAAACGTGCACCTCCGCGACGTATACGCAACCGAATACCACGGACTTAAATAGCTAATCTAATTTAGTGGTAATGCATTTTTACAGCAACGGATCTTTCTACAAATATGAGAGGGGGAGGGAGAGTGGGGGAATGGGGGAGTGGGGAGAGTGGGG